>NW_020174057.1:5264928-5376917 GCF_003031525.2 Neophocaena asiaeorientalis asiaeorientalis
TTCCCTGTAATTGATTTCTAATCTCATAGCATTGTGGTTGGAAAAGATGCTTGACATGATTTCAATTTTCTTAAATTTACCAAGGCTTGATTTGTTACCCAAGATGTGGTATATCCCGGAGAATGTTCCATGTGCACTTGAGAAGAAAGTGTAATCTGCTGTTTTTGGATGGAACGTCCTATAAATATCAACTAAATCTATCTGGTCTATTGTGTCATTTAAAGCTTGTGTTTCCTTATTAATTTTCTGTCTGGATGATCTGTCCATTGGTGTAAGTGAGGTGTTAAAGTCCCCCACTATTATTGTGTTACTGTTGATTTCCTCTTTTATAGCTGTTAGCATTTGCCTTATGCATTGAGGTGCGCCTTTGTTGGGTGCATATATATTTTTAATTTTTATATCCTCTTCTTGGATTGATCCTTTGATCATTATGTAGTGTCCTTCCTTGTCTCTTGTGACATTCTTTATTTTAAAGTCTATTTTATCTGAGATGAGTATTGCTACTCCAGCTTTTAGATTTCCATTTGCGTGGAATATTTTTTCCATCCCCTCACTTTCAGTCTGTATGTGACCCTAGGTCTGAAGTGGGTCTCTTGTAGACAGCATATATACAGGTCTTGTTTTGCATCCATTCAGTGAGCCTGTGTCTTTTGGTTGGAGCATTTAATCCATTCACATTTAAAGTAGTTATCGATATGTGTATTCCTATTACCATTTTCTTAATTCTTTTGGGTTTGTTTTTGTAGGTCCTTTTCTTCTCTTGTGTTTCCCACTTAGAGAACTTCCTTTAGCATTTGTTGTAGAGCTGGTTTTGTGGTGCTGAATTCTCTTAGCTTTTGCTTGTCTATAAAACTTTTGATTTCTCCATCGAATCTGAATGAGATCCTTGCTGTGTAGAGTAATCTTGGTTGTAGGTTCTTCCCCTTCATCACTCTAAATATATCATGCCACTCCATTCTGGCTTGTAGAGTTTCTGATGAGAAATCAGCTCTTACCCTTATGGGAGTTCCCTTGTATGGTATTTGTCACTTTTCTCTTGTTGCTTTTAATAATTTTTATTTGTCTTTAATTTTTGCCAATTTGATTACTATGTGTCTCAGCATGTTTCTCATTGGGTTTATTCTGTCTGGGACTCTCTGCACATCCTGGACTTGGGTGGCTATTCCCTTTCCCGTGTTATGGAAATTTTCCACTATAATCTCTTCAAATGTTTTCTCAGGTCCATTCTCTCTCTCTTCTCTTTCTGGGACCTCTGTAATATGAATGTTGGTGTGTTTAATGTTGTCCCAGAGGTCTCTTCGGCTGTCTTCACCTTCTTTTCATTCTTTTTTCTTTATTCTGTTCCATGGTAGTGAATTCCACCATTCTGTCTTCCAGGTCACTTATCTGTTCTTCTGCTTCAGTTATTCTGCTATTGATTCCTTCTAGTGTATTTTTCATTTCAGTTATTGTATTGTTCATCTCTGTTCTTTAATTCTTCTAGATCTTTCTTAAACATTTCTTGCATTGTCTCAATCTTTGCCTCCATTCTTTTTCCGAGGTCTTGGATCATCTTCCCCATCATTATTCTGAATTCTTTTTCTGGAAGGTTGCCTATCTCTGCTTCATTTACTTCTTTTTCTGTGGTTTTATCTTATTTCTTCATCTAGTACATAGTCGTCTGCCTTTTCATTTTGTCTGTGAATGTGATTTTCATTCTACAGGCTGCAGGACTGTAGTTCTTCTTGCTTCTGCTGTCTGCTCTGTGGTGAATGAGGCTATCTAAGAGGCTTGTGCAGGCTTCCTGATGGGAGGGAGTGGTGGTGAGTAGAGCTGGGTGTTGCTTTCATTATTGATAAAGAAATTTTGTAGTCTCCAACTATAATGGTTGGCTTGTCTCCTCCTTTTAGGTCTGTCATTTTCTGTTTCATATATTTTGATAATCTGTAATGTGAATATATGTTTTGTATTGTTATATCTTCTTGACAAATTCATTCCTTTACCAGCACAGTGCCATAGTTTCATAGATTCTGGAAGAAGACACAATACCCCTGGGTCAGAGAGAAAGCCTTTTATTACTCACAGCACAGAAAATAGCTGAACTTCATGTTTATATCAACTCTTCCTTTCCCCTAACTCTTGTGAATGCAGAATAAAGTGTAAGCCCAGATAGATGCTGTACACACAGTGGGTTTATGTCCAGTTGAGAAACCCTGAACTTAGTCAACCGCAGTCCTATGAAGAAAGCTGCTAGGAAGCCTGCCCAGCATTTTCCCTAGAGGACATTATTATCCTAGACAGCAAACAAATATACCCTATGCCCTAGATATGAAGGAAGATACAATACCTTTCTAGGCTCTTCACTACACATTCTTAAAAGGATTATCCATAATAAATGAAATCACAAGATGTGAGGATATGTTAGAGACACATGGAGAATTGTTTCCCAGATATATCCTTTCTTATGCCTGGAGGTCTTTCTCTTTCTATATTCTATTTTGTGTATTTATATAGCCACTCGCCCTTCCTTTTGATCAGTATTTTCTTGTCATACATTTTTCCATTTTTTTTACTTTTAACCTACCAGTATCTTTATATTTAAAAGGGCTTTTTTGTGGGAGGCATTTGATCTTAATTTTTTATCCAATCTTACACTCTCTGCCTTTTGGTTGAGGGGTTTAGACCATATATATTAAATGTAACTATTAAAATGTATAAATTTAAATCTACTAATTGCTGCTATTTTCTGTTTGTATCACCTGTTCTGTTACATTTCCCCCTTTGTTATTTTTCTGTGGTTTACAATATATTCTACCTTCAGATTATATTGTCTCACTGCAAATTATATTATTCCACTTCATTTTACGACTGTATACGTCCAGATACTTCCATTTCCTCACTTCCAACCATTTTGCTATTTTTGTGCTACATTTGCTACTATATATGTTAAACATGCCATGATATTTTGTTACTATTTTTTACATAAACAGATACTTATCTTGTTAATCTAATAAAATAAGAAAAACCCTTACACTTAATTTAATTTATATGATTTCTGGGCTTAATTTTTTATGTAATTTCAAATTTTCATATAGTATTCTAATTTTATTCTGCCTGAAGTGCATGCTTTAACGTTTTTCATAGTATAGATATGCTGGCAATGAGTTCTGTAAGCTTTTGTTTGTTTGAATAAGTCTTTGTCTTTAATATTAGCTTTCTTCTACTTGTCTTAAGCTTAATTTACTCTTCTCTTTCCAGTTTACTAGAGTGGATGCTTTGGTTATTGCATTGAGATTTTTCTTCATTTCTAATCTGTGAATTCTATGTGTTAAATTTCTCTTAAACACTGCTTTTGCTGCATCCCACAAATTTTGATAATTTTTTGTTTTGTTTTCATTTGATTTTTAAATATCTCTTAAGACGTCTTTGTCCCTTGTATTACTTAGAAAGGTGTTGATTAATTTTCAAGGGTCAATGATTCAATGAAATAGACTAGTTAATAAATATATAGAAAAGATTCAACTTTTCTAGGAGGAATAAAATACAGGCAAATAATAGTTAAACCAATGTTCTGCTTTCACTTAATATGTTAAAAAAAAGTGTCCACTTCATTGACTCTAAGCCATTTTTTTATTCTTATTTTAACATTGAAATTAAGTTGTGTTTTACAACTAATCTCCTTTTTTTTTTTTCTTTGCGGTACGCAGACCTCTCACTGTTGCGGCCTCTCCCGTTGTGGAGCACAGGCTCCAGACGCGCAGGCTCGGTGGCCATGGCTCACGGGCCTAGCCGCTCCACGGCATGTGGGATATTCCCGGACCGGGGCACGAACCCGTGTCCCCTGCATTGGCAGGCAGACTCTCAACCACTGCGCCACCAGGGAAGCCCTAATCTCCTTTTTCAATCATGTTTGGTCAGGCAATCTTTTTTATTATTGCCTCAGTAAAGATGTAATTATCATTGCCTGAGCATGGTCAAGCATTAAAACTACTGTTAGGAAAACCAGAATCAATGTCAGTGATTTTGAAAAAACAAACAAAAAAACTAAACCCCAAACCTGGGTACAACATACTAGTGGAACATTTTTTAAACACTTAGTACATAATGTGGTGGGAGCAGTGGGAGGGATAAAACAGAAGTGTGTAGCAGCATTCTGAAATTGAAATCAGAAGCAGAGCAATCCTACATAATTGCAATATGGCTTAGAAACCAAACACCAATAGCTTTAATTTTCTACATAGACTCTGTTAAGAAATGCTGCATCACCAATATTCTTTTGTATAGAAGATGATATCGTGTGGGGAAACATGGACAATAATGTCTCTGACTCAAAAAACGCTTCAGAAGACTCAGACTCTGAAAGGAAAGACATTTTAGGAATACCATAATGAATATCATTTCCTGATTTATTATATGTAGATATAAGACAAATATCAAAATTAATGTTTAAATGTCTAAAAAAGCACTTTAGTATTTGAAGTTAAAAAGTCTAAGTGATAAGACATTATGTCACTTGATTGGCTGAATTTTTATCTTTTTTTGCTGTACAGAAAATAAGATGCAACATATAAGCAATGGTATGAGATTCACTAAAATATGATCATTGATAAATGTTCGTTTATATGTAATAATTTTTAACAATTAGTTTTTAAACTCATTTGTTTACCTTTTGTGAATTCTCTTTTTCTTCTAAACAAATATTTTACTACAATTTTTAAAAATGTGTTAATTCCCTCATTCCCCATGTAAATATTCACTTAAATCTTTAAATATGTTGTTTTACTTATAGTTATCTAGGTATTTTGCCTATGTGACAAAATAAAATTTAATCATTTAGGGCAGATTTCATTATTTAGACATTGCCATAGAAATGATATTTATCAACTATTCAAAACTTTGTTTGATACCAAGATATAAAAATTATACAAATGGATTATTGTGGCTTTAGCAGAAAGAGTAATTTCATAGATAAATTTCTGACATAAGTATAATTGCACTGTGCTCCCAAACTGTTATAAAGACTTTCATGGTCAGCGTAAAACCTTTTGACATTATTTATTTTCATTTAGAATTTTGTTCAATCTTCACCATTTTTTTTAAGAAAAGTATTTCTTTGTCTAACTTGTCACAGTCATTCTTTTGACTTTTCATTGCCACTCTTGTCAAGAACTTTGGAGACTGAAAGGCAGTATTGGTATGGCCGTGTCTATGGAGCCATAACTGGGAGTTTGTTTCCAGCTTCTGTTACTTAGCAGCTGAGTGACCTTTGGTGAACCATCTAACCTCTCTGTTCCTATTTCTTCAGATGTAAGATGGGGATTAAAATAATCATTATATCTATAGTTAACATTTATAGAATACTTCTTATTCAAGTAATATATTAGGAACTTTATGCATATCATTCCATTTAGTCTTCACAAGAAGTCTATGGAGAAGGTGCTATTATTACCTCCATTTCACAGATGAGATGCTAATGACACAATAGAATGAAATGAAATAGTGCTTATAGTACTCTGTGTGGAGAGTAGGCACTCAATATGGTAATGATGATGATGATGTCAAAGATGATGACAAGTGGTGATGGTGACAGCAATGACAAAGATAAAATTTCCATGCATCAGCATTATGCCATCATCTTAGATAAATATGCTTTTAACTCTTAGAAATATAGCATCAACAGTTTATTTCATAAATATTTATTGATAGCCTTTCATGGCCAGACCCTGAATGTATAAATGTATATAATGCTATTTTCAAGGAGTTTCTAGACTAGTAGAAAAGGGGAAAATATGGTCAAAAGAAGAAAATATTAAGGGAAGGAATGATGAGGCAGAAAAGAAGGAAAGAAGAAAATAGGGAAGAGAAAGTGGAGAGATGGTAAAATGAGAAAAGAAAACAAGGCAGGATAATCTTGTAGGAAATGCAGTTGGCTTCATTTGGATTGCACAATAGGAGGTATATTCCAATCTCTAATACACGCCATGCATCAGAGCCCAAATTCAGAAATCAGCTGCTGGGAAGACACATGTAAACACAGCAGAGAATTTTTCTTAAGGATGTGTGATGATGCATAGCACCTGTCAAGCTGGAATCTAGTTTTATGCAAAACGACTGCTGGATCAATGGTCCTGATTCGGTGTGCCATTCTTTAAAAAAAAAGCGCTGTAGCACATGTGTGTACAATTGATATTATAAAATGATGTTAAATTACAAAATCTAGTGAGAACAAGATGGATCTTTTTTTTTATTCATGCTGTGACCAGTTTTCTTTTCAAACATGCATATCTAAGGATTATGGAAAGGGTGGAGAGGGATATGGAGAGACAGACAAGAAGAGGGGAAAAAGGGCAGAAATATCATAGTTTCCAGCTGCTTCAACTCCCTTGGAAAGAGGTTTGGTATAAATTATATCAAGAAAAATAGGTGCATTCAATAGCTTTAGATACATTTTCTGCCTATCCAGTTAATATGTCAAAATGTTCTGCTTTAAGCAAGAAGACAGAAAAGCTTTGCCACACCACAAAGGGGCGTCTTAATCCCATCACTCCCTCATTACCCTCCAAGGAAGTAACATTAGGTAAGCATCTGATTTGCATCAGGGGGCAGCCTTGATTTCAGCGAAAGCTGTTTGCAATTCAATAAGCTCCATGCACTGTGTTGCCTTTTATATGATTCCTTATGGTGTGGTTGATCATGATCTTAATACATTTTTTTCCTTAATGGAGAACACTGAGGCAATGCTGAAGAATTAAACTTGGTCTCTGTGCGAGTTAGAGGATATATGAAGATTAAGAGAGATGAGCCTTCATATTTTATGATCTCTGACCTGGATTAAGAAAATTTGCATAAGGCACTAGGTTAGGTGGAGGCAAGGCTGAATTGATGGCCTTAGAAATGAAGACTGGGACAGTTTGAAAAGTGAGGGAGGGAGAAAAATTGGAAGAGAAAGAGAGGGAGAAGAAGAGAGAAAAAGAGAAACAGAGAAGAACTGATAAAATAGAAGTTGCTTGGGAGACTGGATCATGGGATAGAAAAGCAATTTTGCAACCCTTGAAAAGGTTAGAAGTTCATATGAAATTCATCAAATGCTCTGCTCATTTCCCTAATTCATTCCTCTTAGCTTTTTGAGTGTGCTGGTTATGCCACAGCATCTTTATAAAGCCTGAGGTTTTCTTTCTATTTCCCATTTTGAATAGTTAAATAACAACCACCTCCTTTATTGTCCTATAAATATTAATTCTGTTTCCATCTGAGCTGAGTTGTTAAAAAGTTAATAATTTAGAGCTATTTCCTGCTTTGCCTGGGTTACTGTTTGACAGAAAACATTTGAGGTAAGGTACTTCTTAATGTGATGGGCATGGCTATGGGTCACTAACTTGGACTTTCCAAGTGAGATGGCCATGGTGTTGAAAGCAACAGTCAAACACAGACATCTCTGCAAATGTGACAGAAATGAGTAGAGATACCGCTGATATTAGGGGAGAATAAGAAAGGAGAAATATAAAAAGCAATGGCTGTCAATGGCAAGGACCTTGAGAACAGGGTCCATGCATTTTGTAGCAATCGCCACAGAGTCTGGTACACAGCATTGCACAGAAAAGATGCTCCATGTTCATCATCATTCATCCAAAAGCATGAACTGATTGCCCTGGTGCCTGTAATGAAAACAAGAACAAGATTTCTAATTTCAAATTCCTTAAAGTCAAGTAGGGTTGAGACAAGTAAACCAGCAGAAGAAACATGAGTATCTCTAACACATTATCCTCATATAAATTTTGTGTTGCCAATTTATTCCAAATGGCATGCAATATTTTGGAGATATGAAGATTATTATATGACATTGACATTTTGAGCCAGATAATTTTTTGTGATGTAGACTCTTCCCTTATGTATTGTGGGATGATTAGTAGCATCCTTGGACTCTTATGCAATAAATGCCAGTAGCAACCCACCCCCATTTGTAACAACTGAAAATATCCCTAGACATTGTCAGGTGTTCCCCGGGGGGACAAAATGTGCCTAGTTGAGGAACACTGCCATAGAGCATTCAGGTTCTTTTTTTTCTTCTCAGCTACTCTGGATTTTTGCTATATCAGCCTTTGTTATTTTATGTTGTATATGCAGTAAAACTGGCAAATTGATGGACTTCCCCTGAAAACCATTCTCTCCTTCCTCCATGGCAGTGGGTGCACATGGCCACTCCACTAGAGACTACATATCACAGCTTCCTTTGCAGATTGGTGTGGATGTGTGACTAAGCTTAGTAACTAAATTACTGGAGTGATTAGTGGTACTTCTAAGCATTGGCATTAAAGGACAAATTTTTATACTTTTCCTTTCCATTTTACTGTGAGCTGGATCGTGGACAGAGGTGAGCTAGCTTCAGCAATGCAAGAAAGGCAATGCCCTAGAGGACAGGAAAACAAGAGGATGGAATAACTTGGTCAGTGACAGTTTCGCTGAATTTGTGGAACAGAACAGTGTCATCAGCCTCAACCACCCGCCTGGAGACGCTTAAAGACTTCTTCTTTATTTAAGCCACTGTGTTCTGGCGTCTCTTTGCTATAGAAACTTAGCCTCTCAGATCCTATCTGTTAGAATTGTAACAGATATAGAATATATATATGAGTCAATGCACATTAATATTTATACACATGCATACACACGTATGATCAGTGTGCAACATTCTGGTCAGGCAAAAAGTTAATAAAGAGGGAATATATAAGTATGTACATGTACATATTAGAATATAAATATAAAAAGCTATAGGAACCTTAGCTAATGGAGTAATTAATTCTGCTAATGTGGTTTCTGGGCCTTAAATGATGAATAAGAGTTTGTCAGAAAGATTAATGAACCAATGAAGGACTGTTCTCTAGTTTCACAACTTGAAAGGCTCTCATCCAGAAAGAGCTAATGGTAGCTCTACATAAAGCAGCAGTGTTCAGCCAAGTCACTGATGGATGCTCTCTTTTAGTCGAATCACTTAGCTGCACTCCTACCTCACACCAGGTTGATCACCAGACTTGGAGGAGCTTCAAGATGGCAGAGGACTAGGACGTGGAGATCACCTTCCTCCCCACAGATACATCAGAAATACATCTACACGTGGAACAACTCCTACAGAACACCTACTGAACGCTGGCAGAAGACCTCAGACCTCCCAACAGGCAAGAAACGCCCCACATACCTGGGTAGGGCAAAAGAAAAAAGAATAAACAGAGACAAAAGAATAGGGACGGGACCTGCACCAGTGGGAGGGAGCTGTGAAGTAGGAAAGGTTTCCACACACTAGGAAGCCCATTCGCGGGCGGAGACTGTGGGTGGCGGTGGGGAAGCTTCAGAGCCGCGGAGGAGAGCGCAGCAACAGGGGTGCAGAGGGCAAAGCGGAGAGATTCCCACACAGAGGATCGGTGCCGACCGGCACTCACCAGCCCAAGAGGCTTGTCTGCTCACCCACCGGGGTGGGCGGGGTCTGGCAGCTGAGTCTCGGGCTTTGGTCAGAGTGCAGGGAGAGGACTGGGGTTGGCGGCGTGAACACAGCCTGCTGGGGGTTAGTGCACCACAGCTAGCCAGGAGGGAGACCGGGAAAATGTCTGGACCTGCCGAAGAGACAAGAGACTTTTTCTTGCCTCTTTGTTTCCTGGTGCGCAAGGAGAAGGGATTAAGAGCGCTGCTTAAAGGAGCTCCAGAGACGGGTGTGAGCCACGGCTAACAGCGTGGACCCCAGAGACAGGCGTGAGATGCTAAGGCTGCTGCTGCAGCCACCAAGAAGCCTGTGTGCAAGCACAGGTCACTATCCACACCTCCCCTCCTGGGAGCCTGTGCAGCCCGTCACTGCCAGGGTCCCGTGATCGAGGGACAACTTCCCTGGGAGAACATATGGCGCGCCTCAGGCTGGTGCAACATCACGCTGGCCTCTGCCACCACAGGCTTGCCCCACATCCGTATGCCTTCCTCCCCTCCGGACTGAGTGAGCCAGAGCCCCCTAATCAGCTGCTCCTTTAACCCGGTCCTGTCTGAACGAAGAACAGATGCCCTCAGGCGATCTACACACAGAGGCAGGGCCAAATCCAAAGCGGAACCCCAGGAGCTGTGCGAACAAAGAAGAGAAAGGGAAATTTCTCCCAGCAGCCTCAGGAGCAGCGGATTAAATCTCCACAATCAACTTGATGTACCTGCATCTGTGGAACACCTGAATAGACAAGGAATCATCCCAAATTGAGGAGGTGGACTTTGGGAGCAAAGATATATATTTTTTCCCCCTTTTTCTCTTTTTGTGAGTGTGTATGTGTATGTTTCTGTGTGTGATTTTGTCTGTATACCTTTGCTTCTACCATTTGTCCTAGGGTTCTGTCTGTCCATTTTTTTTATTATTTAAAATAATTATTTTTTCTTAATACTTGTTTTTTATTTTAATAGCTTTATTTTATTTTACTTTATTTTATTCCTTCCTTCCTTCCTTTCTTTCCTTTTCTCTTTTCTTTTCTTTTCTTTTCTCCCTTTTATTCTGAGCTGTGTGGAGGACAGGCTGTTGGTGCTCCAGCCAGGGGACAGGGCTGTGCCACTGAGGTGGGAGACCCAAGTTCAGGACACTGGTCCACAAGAGACCTCCCAGCTCCATGTAATATCAAATGGTGAAAATCTCCCAGAGATCTCCATCTCAACACCCTATGCAGGACATAGGACATAGTGCAGGACACCCTATGCCAAACAACTAGCAAGACAGGAACACAACCCATCCACTAGCACAGAGGCTGCCCAAAATCATACTAAGGCCACAGACACCCCAAAACACACCAACAGACGTGGATCTCCCCACCAGAAAGACAAGATCCAGCCTCATCCACCAGAACACAGGCAGTAGTCCCCTCCACCAGGAAGCCTACACAACCCACTGAACCAACCTTAGCCACTGGGGACAGACACCAAAAACAACGGAAACTACGAATGTGCAGCCTGCGAAAAGGAGACCCCAAACACAGTAAGATAAGCAAAATGAGAAGACAGAGAAACACACAGCAGATGAAGGAGCAAGATAAAAACCCACCAGACCTAACAAATGAAGAGGAAATAGGCAGTCTATCTGAAAAAGAATTCAGAATAATGATAGTAAAGATGATCCAAAATCTTGGAAATAGAATGGAGAAAATACAAGAAACGTTTAATAAGGACCTAGAAGAACTAAAGAGCAAACAAGCACAGATGAACAACACAATAAATGAAATTAAAAATACTCTAGAAGGGAGCAATAGCAGAATAACTAAGGCAGAAGAACAGATAAGTGACCTGGAAGATAAAATAGTGGAAATAACTACTGCAGAGCAGAATAAAGAAAAAAGAATGAAAAGAATTGAGGACACTCTCAGAGACCTCTGGGAAAACATTAAACACACCAACATTCAAATTATAGGGGTCCCAGAAGAAGAAGAGAAAAAGAAAGGGACTGAGAAAATACTTGAAGAGATTATAGTTGAAAACTTCCCTAATATGGGAAAGGAAATAGTTAATCAAGTCCAGGAAGCACAGAAGGTCCCATACAGGATAAATTCGAGGAGAAACATGCCAAGACACATATTAATCAAACTATCAAAAAATAAATACAAAGAACAAATATTGTTCTTTTGTTTCAAATATTGCAGAAACTCGGCAAGCCATAAGGGAGTGGCAGGACATATTTAAAGTGATGAAAGAGAAAAAGCTACAACCAAGATTACTCTACCCAGCAAGGATCTCATTCAGATTCGACGGCGAAATTAAAACCTTTACAGACAAGCAAAAGAGAATTCAGCACCACCAAACCAGCTTTACAACAAACGCTAAAGGAACTTCTCTAGGCAGGAAACACAAGGGAAGGAAAAGACCTACAATAATAAACCCAAAACAATTAAGAAAAATGTGATAGGAACATACATATTGATAATTACCTTAAATGTGAATGGAATAAATGCTCCAACCAAAAGAAATAGACTGGCTGAATGGATACAAAAACAAGACCTGTATATATGCTGTCTACAAGAGACCCACTTCAGACCTAGGGACACATACAGACTGATAGTGAGGGGATGGAAAAAGATATTCCATGCAAATGGAAATCAAAAGAAAGCTGGAGTAGCAATCCTCATATCAGGATTTAAAACATATCATATCAGTCTTTAAAACAAAGACTATTACAAGACACATATCAGTCTTTAAAACAAAGACTATTACAAGACACAAAAAAGGACGCTACATAGTGATCAAGGAGTCAACCCAAGAAGAAGATAGAACAATTGTAAATATTTATGCACCCAACATAGGAGCACCTCAATACATAAGGCAAACACTAACAGCCATAAAAGGGGAAATCAACAGTAACACAATCATAGTAGGTGACTTTAACACCCTACTTTCACCCATGGACAGATCATCCAAAATGAAAATAAATAAGGAAACACAAACTTTAAATGATACATTAAACAAGGTGGACTTAATTGATATTTATAGGACATTCCATCCAAAAACAAGAGAATACACATTCTTCTCAAGTATTCATGGAACATTCTCCAAGACAAATCATGTCTTGGGTCACAAATCAAGCCTTGGTAAATTTAAGAAAATTGTAATTGTATCAAATATCTTTTCTCATCAACAATGCTATGAGACTAGATATCAATTACAGGAAAAAATCTGTAAGAAATACAAACACATGGAGGCTAAACAACACAGTACTTAATAACCAAGAGATTACTGAAGAAATCAAAGAGGAAATCAAAAAATACCTAGAAACAAATGACAATGAAAACACAATGACCCAAACCCTGTGGGATGCAGCAAAGACAGTTCTAAGAGGGAAGTTTATAGCAATACAAGACTACTTTAAGAAACAAGAAACATCTGAAATAAACAACCTAACCCTACACCTAAAGCAATTAGAGAAAGAAGAACCAAAAAACCCATAGTTAGCAGAAGGAAAGAAATCATAAATACCAGATCAGAAATAAATGAAAAAGAAATGAAGGAAACAATAGCAAAGATCAATAAAACTAAAAGCTGGTTCTTTGAGAAGATAAACAAAATTGATAAACCATGAGCCAGACTCATCAAGAAAAAAGGTGGAAGATTCAAATCAATAGAATTAGAAATGAAAAAGGAGAAGTAACAACTGACACTGCAGAAATACAAAGGTTCATGAGAGATTACTACAAGCAACTCTATACCAATAAAAATGGACACCCTGGAAGAAATGGACAAATTCTTAGAAATGCAGAACCTTCCGAGACTGAACCAGGAAGAAATAGAAAATATGAACATACCAATCGCAAGCACTGAAATTGAAACTGATTAAAAATCTTCCAACAAACAAAAGCCCAGGACCCAATGGCTTCACAGGCGAATTCTATCAAACATTTAGAGAAGAGCCAACACCTATCCTTCTCAAACTCTTTCAAAATATAGCACAGGTAGCAACACTCCCAAACTCATTCTACGAGGCCACCATCGCTCTGATACCAAAACCAGAGAAAGATGTCAGAAAGAAAGAAAACTACAGGTCAATATCACTGATAAACATAGATACAAAAATCTCTCAACAAAATACTAGCAAACAGAATCCAATAGCACATTAAAAGGATCGTACACTATGGTTGAGTGGGGTTTATCCCAGGAATGCAAGGATTCTTCAATATAGGCAAATCAAGCAATGTGATACACCATATTAACAAATTGAAGGAGAAAAACCATATGATCATCTCAATAGATGCAGAGAAAGCTTTCAACAAAATTCAACACCCATTTATGATAAAAACTCTCCATGTAAAGCAATTATACTCCAATAAAGATGTTAAAAAAAAAAAGAAAAAGAAGTAGAGGGAGGCTAAATGATAATGCTGTTGTTGAAAGAAATAGTCTGTATCCTGGAAACAAAAGATAAAATATATATATATATATATATATAGAGAGAGAGAGAGAGAGAGAGAGAAATACCACAGTTATCATCCCCATTGGGTCAAGTATAAAGTAAACAAACTTTCACCCAAAATCCTGAGTTTTAGAGAAACTTAGGCAAATTACGGTTTCTCATCATGAACCCCTAAAAATAAATGGTACAGAAAATACACAATAACTTCAAAGTTAAGTACTCAAAATATAACCCAGAAATGATTGATTAAAAAAATATGCTACAAAAATCAAAAAAAGTAACAGAAAAACAGGTTAACTCTCACAAGAAAATTGTTTTCATGGAATATAACACAATAACTTCAAAGTTAAGTACTCAAAATATAGCCCAGAAATGATTGATAAAAATATGCTACAAAAATCAAAAAATGTAACAGAAAAACAGGATAAACTCTCACAAGAAAATTGTTTTCATGGAATATATTAAAATTGAGACTAGGAAGGATAAATTAGATGGCTGGGATTACCATATACACACTACTATATATGAAATAGATAACCAACACAGCAAAGGAAAACATAAACAGACGAAAAGACAACCCTCAGAATGGGAGAAAATATTTGCAAATGAAGCAACTGACAAAGGGTTCATCTCCAAAATTTACAAGCAGCTCATGCAGCTCAATATCGAAAAAACAACCCAATCCAAAAATGGGCAGAAAACGTAAATAGCCATTTCTCCAAAGAAGATTATACAGATTGCCAACAAACACATGAAACGATGCTCAACATCACTGATCATTAGAGAAATGCAGATAAAAACTACAGTGAGGTATCATCTCACACCAGTCAGAATGGCCATCATCAAAACATCTACAAAGAATAAATACTGGAAAGGGTGTGGAGAAGAGGGAATCCTCTTGCACTGTTGGTGGGAGTGTAAATTGATACAGCCACTGTGGAGAACAGTATGGAGGTTCCTTAAAAAACTAAAAGTAGAACTACCATACGACCCAGCAATCCCACTACTGGGCATATACCCTGAGAAAACCATAATTCAAAAAGAGTCATGTACCCCAGTGTTCATTGCAGCTCTGTTTACAATAGCCAGGATATGAAAGCCATCGACAGATGAATGGATAAAGAAGACATGGCACATATATACAATGGAATATTCCTCAGGCATAAAGAGAAATGAAATTGAGTTATTTGTAGTAAGGTGGAAGGACCTAGAGTCTGTCATACAGCGTTAAATAAGTCAGAAAGAGAAAAACAAATACCGTATGCTAACACATATATATGGAATCAAAAAAAAAAGAAAGAAAATGGTCAGAAGAACCTAGGGGCAAGACGGGAATAAAGATGCAGACCTACTAGAGAATGGACTTTAGGATACGGTGAGGGGGAAGGGTAAGCTGGGACAAAGTGAGAGAGTGGTATGGACATATATACACTACCAAACGTAAAATAGATAGCTAGTAGGAAGTAGCAGCATAACACAGGGAGATCAGCTTGATGCTTTGTGACCACCTAGAGGGGTGGGATAGGGAGGGTTGTAGGGAGGGAGATGCAAGAGGGAAGAGATATGGGGACATATGTACATGTATAACTGATTCACTTTGTTATAAAGCATAAACTAACACACCATTGTAAAGCAATTATACTCCAATAAAGATGTTAAAAAAAAAACAAAAATCACCAGACTTCTAGAAGTGACAGGTGCTTTAGCACAGCTGACTCACGTGAACACTGTGTGTTTTGATTAAAAGAGTTCTAGGTTTTCTTTTCTTTTCTGCATCAAGAGTCTCTGAAACAACCTTTAACAGAATATGATGGTGCTTTTAATGATTCATCTAAGTTTTCTTCCTCTGTTTTCCAGTGACTGTGATTGTATATCACATGGATTGCCCTCTCCTCTGAATTAAATGCTGCACTCTAAAACACTGCCATCCAGGAAACAAACTCACATCATAATTGACATGATGATTCAAATCAATTTTCTTAAGTTAAACTGAACTCAGACTGTCTCATGAAAATCAATATGCATGATGTCAGCTTATTTGCATTAATGAAAAAATTAACTATCTGAAAAAGCAATTGAGTTGACCTAGCATCATTTTTTGCTAGAAATTTTTATTCTCTCATATGGGAAAAAGCCATATCACATTTTGAAAGTGGGTCATGATTACATCTCACTATAAATGAATTCCAACATTCTTTATACTAAATCAGTGAAATTTCTCACGAAACCTTACCATGCTTACCTTTTACCAGATTTTTCAAATATAATTGCGTTTTTCCAGTGAGCTGTACTCTAAACTTCTCTCATATTTGACCTTATATTACATGCTGATGAATCCTGGTATCGACTTTTCTTATTTATTTTCTTACTATACACCACTGAGTCTGTTTTTTTAAAAAAAATTGTAAGAAGTTTGATCCCTTGCTTAAAAACTTTATTCTCTGTCCTTTTTTCTTGTTTGATAGTTGCAGAAGATCCTCTCTTCATGTAATCTTTTCATCTAGTAGAAGTTGAATAATGTTACTTCTTTCTTTTCAAGAGGCTACTTCTGTTGCATCCACATTTAATTCTTTCATGGATATTGTACTGAACCAGTGGCACTCCAGAAACTTTAATTGTAATAATATGTCAGTAAATTTTTCTTAAAAATCTAATTTTAAAAATCTGATAAAATATTCAATAAGCCCTTACAATGCAATTTTGATGCTAACTACCCAAATCTAGCACAGAATTCTCAGGTTAAAGAAACAGTCCCCATTAGAACTCCCCTTATATCAGACATCAGCTCCAAGTTTAGGGGTGCCCAGGCCACTTATACTTCTGATGAACTGGCTGCCAAATTTGGGGGCTTCCACTATCCCCTCATATTCAATAATTCACTGAAGCAACTCACAGAACTTAGGAAAATGTGAAATATTTTTGTATATGATTATACTTTTATTTTAGCAAATGGGTACAAATCTGAACCAGCCAAAGAGAGAGACACATAGGGTGAAGCCTGTGAGGGTCCCAAATGTGAAGCTTCCTTGTCCTCAGGACACATCACTCTCCTGGCCCTTGGATGGATGATTATCAACCAAGGATGCTCACCTGAGTACCAGAGTCCAGAGTTTTTATTGGGGTTTTATTACATAGGCATGATTGATTGTTGAATCATTGAACTCAATCTTAAGCTCCTACCCACTCCCTGGAGATAAGAAATCAGGCTTATATCATTCAGCTCAAACCTCAAACCTTTTAATCACCTGATTGATCTTTCTGATGTGGCAAGCTCCCATTTTGAAACTACCTGGGTACCTACCATGAGTCATCTTATTTGCAAAAACTCAGGTGTGGCCCCAGGGGCCCACCGTGAAAAACAAAGATACTCCCATCACTCAGTAAATTCCAAGGACTTAGAAGCTTTCTCCCAGGAATCTGGGACAAAGACCAGACAAGTTCTTTAGTATACAACAATCCTCCCTCTAAATTAAACTCAATTTATACATCACTGAGATATTCACTAAGTGAGTTTGGTGCTTTTTATCTATTACTGTACTTTTCAGGAAGAGCATAAAAGAAGTTTGGGGGGAAAAAAGAACCAAGAATAGAATATATGTGTTAGGAGTAGGCTTCGGTGAAATTGTGAAATATAGATCTTCCTCCACTTATGATGGGGTTATGTCCTGATAAAACTATTGTGAATTGAAAATATTAAGTAGGAAATGCATTTAATACACCTCACCACTGAACATCAGAGCTTAGCCTAACCTGCCTTAAATGTGCTCAGAACACTTACATTATCCTACAGTTGGCAAAGTCATCTAACACAGTCTGTTTTATAATTAAAATATTCAATATCTCATGTAATTTATGGAATACTGTACTGAAAGTGAAAAACAAAATGGCTGTAAGCGTATAGGTTGTTTACCTTCGTGATTGGATGACTGACTGGGAGCTGCAGCTCGCTGCCACTGCCCAGCAACATGAAAGAATATTGTACCACATATGGCTAGCCTGGGAAAAGATCAAAATTCAAAAATTACAATTGCTACTGAATGCGTATTGCTTTCAAACCACCATAAAATCAAAAAATCTAAGTCAAACCATTGTAAGTCAGGGACTGTCTGTAGTTGAACATTAGAATATTAGAACTTGAAGAGATTTCAGAGATGTTATTTTTCTTTCAAAACAAATAGGTCAGGAGAATTAAGTGCTTTACCTGTAGAAAAGAAAATTAACTCTCAAATTGGAATGAAAATTCAAGTTTCTCAGTTTTTCCCACCATACCACTTGAGTATTCCTTTGGAGCCTGCCTCAACTCTTCATTTAGGGCCCACACATTGGAGTTTCTCTACCCTGCCCTCTATCTTTCTCCATCAGTTGGGAGACTTCATGATACCTAACTCTCTTCTTTCCCTACTGTTCTCTTCTACCTCTCCCTCTTCAGCACTTGGCAACTCCAACTCAAAAACTGAACTACAAATTCTGTTCCTTACACATTCAGATCTCTGAGATCTGGCAAGGCCAGAAATGTGCTCATAATTCATTTATAGCTCTTCTAGATATCATGATAGCTTAACTCAGGTTCTGAAAATTAACCTTCTCCATTGGCATTAATGAAGGGGATTTAAGAAAGGAGGGACTTGGCTATTTTGTGTACACAGGTAGTTTTTTATACCACAGAAGGCAGAATCTGAGTAAATAAAAATCTCCTTTGCAGAGTAGGTCATTAACTGAGTGTGCTACTAAATGTGACAGGAGAAGAATCAGAATAACAGAAGTGCCTGCTGACTGATCCTCTCATGGTATATCTCCTATTCTTCTCCCAGGATAACCTTTCTAAAAGGCAAATCTTACCTGAAACACAGGGCTGACAGTCTGTCAGTGCTCTCCACAGACTTCAGTCCCCTTCGCTTTGCATGCAATGGCTTCCTTCATCTGGTTTCAGCCTGTCTTTCAGTCTACTCTCTAGCCACTCCAGCTAATGTTACACTGTACCTCCCCAACCATATTATGGCATTCCACACTTCCCACATGCCATTCCCTCTGGCTGAAATGCCCTCCTGCTAATCCTCCTGGGCCTCTTTAATGCATATGGGTAATCCTTGAAAAACCAGCACAAAAATTACCTTTCTTTGAATATTTCCCAAATACTCAGATTTGATTAAAAGTGTCCCTGTTCTAGTCTCTTTCAGTAATCTTTCGAAAGCCCTGAGTTAGCACTTTTCATGCTGTAATCTTTATAATGAGTTATCTATCTCTCTCTCAAATGGATTATGAATTCCCCAAAGGCAAGGACCATGTGTGCTTGATTTTGTATCTTCAGAACGTAGCACATAGCATGAGCTAAATTAAGGTTTGATGAATGCATGAATGAACAATGTATATCATTATCATCCCTTCACCTTTCCTAGAGCATTATGGAAAAGGTCTTTAAAATGTTAAATTATTTCCAGTTTAGGCTTTGGAAGAATCAGTAACTTCAATAAAGTTATGAGTGTGTGTGTGTGTGTGTGTGTGTGTGTGTGCGTGTGTGTGCGTGCATATAAAATCTTGCTCCCTCTCCCTCCCTGCTCTCTTTAAATTCCTCAGTGTTCACAGGATGTTATTTTGAAATTGCATTACACGTCATGAATTTTTTTCCAAGAGAATATGTTATGATCTTTGTTTTCAAATATAAATAGTAGGATGTCAGAGCTGTGGTGAAAGGTAAATGTTAGAAAATTTCATTCTCTGCAGTGGTAAATATTTCAAATGAACTGAAAGAACGCTATCCCCAGCTGCATCCACGATTGCTATAGCCACTATTATATTTTGACAAAATACACATGGAATTTTGGCAGTGTCTTTTACAAATATCACAAGATTATTTTTTTTTTCCAACTTAAAGGCCAGTGTTTTCTCCTGGCTTCTGCTGTCAGGGCATTGTCTTCTTACCATAAACCCGTTTCATAATTTACTCAGTTTCATACAATTCACAGAATGTGTAAACAAAAGTCTAAGTTCATAACACTGTAAATTCTCAAAAATCAAAGATAAGCATCTATTGACAATGCTGTGGGACAGCAAGCAGGCCTCCTATCTCTTCTAAAATTCACCATTGTTACTCAGTCCTCACTTCCACAAGGCTAGAGCTCTTTGCTTGGAATTTTATTTAAAAGAAGATAAATAATGGATGAGTTAATTGAAGTGAACAAGGTATTATGTAATATCTAGCTCTCACAAAAGTGACATTTTAAAGGCAAGAGCTTATATTCAGACAATTTTTCATGGTATAAAATGTTTGTACATGTGAATGGATTGATTTTTAAAATATAGATCATAAAAATTGACATTTAATAACACAGCAAAATGTGATTATTTGTGTCCACTATTCCTGATTTGCTTACCAGATGTTGGCATCAAAAAATTTATGAAATTTAAGCTGTTTGTCTTCAGATTGATATTTATACTGTTTTTTGAAAGTTTGGGCTTCCATTTTTATATACATATATGTAGGTTCTCTGATTTTGCATCTCTAGCAGACCTCTGTGGCTCCTATAATGTTGTTGACAAAATTTAGTTAGGCTATTGTAAAATTAGCACAGTGGGAAAAATAAAGTAAGACACAAATAAGTTGCATGAAATATTCCATGGAATTAATGAGAGTTGAGGCAGAGTGCTAGTTTCCCTCAGTAGATCTAAGGATCTAAGAACTGTTCTATTTTCCTTGATTAATTAAGTAAAATTTTACCTTTTTTTGGGGGAAGTGGGAGGAGGGAAGCATGTCTGAAAGTAGACTCAGTAGTACAATTTTGGAATGTTTTAGATAGTTAAAAAATTAAACTAAAACAACAATAAACATATTTTCTCTGTTAAGATTAAAATCTCAAATTTTAAAATACTGTAGCTAATAGTCTTTTGGCTTAAATACATGTACAATTATGACAACTAAGCATTAAATATATTATGCTTATGTAGAGTATCCATAGTCTTGGGAAAAGTTGCCAAAGCAAAATAGTATGTATTTTTAGATTTACATTGTGTTTTGCTGTATAGTCTAAAAGAAATGATATAGTTTGCAAGATGAGCTCAAAGCTCACTGTGAAAGTTTGCAAGCTTTAGTTACAACCCTGAGGCTTAGGATGCAGCTCTGTAAATGGCTGGTGAATCATCATGTTCTATTGAATCCATTTTTTTTTTTTGATAACTAAATCCCAACTGTTTCCATAGTCTATTTGAACAATTAAGTAATATATCTGATATAGTCATTAAAATTGCTAAAATTCAGGTAATGTTGACCAGGTATGGCAATAACTTATTATTAACATTATTATTATTTTGGTAGAGGTAATGCATTCTTTTGGGAAAAGAATTTTTTTTTTTTTTCTCAGTGGGTCTTTTTTTTTCTCTCTCATTCTCCAAACTCTACCCTGACAATTCAATTGAATTAGAGGAAGGGGAGAGAATGTATCCAAAGGAGACTTGAACAATGCATTTTCCTGTTTATGTTGATGCCCAAAAGGCATTTAGAACAGGCATTGGCTGGTTTGCAGAATTTGCAGTAACTTAATTCAAATATCTTGCTGATCCTAAGGGTGGACTCAAAAAAGGCTATAAATGGCAATAAGCACTAAAACAAGTTCTGTGGTTACTGTTGGTAGAATGTTTTGGTAAAAAGTCTCCTCCTCCTGTGAATGTTCTGATGTAAAAAGGTTACAGACCACACTGAGATTGTGGAGGTCAATGAGGTTAGGAACACTGAGTTCTGCCAGTGACTTCCTGTGTGGTCTCCAGGAAAGATATTTAAACTTTCAGGGGTTCCACCTTTTCATGTATGGAAGAGAAATAATAACACTTAAATATTTCTCAGTGTATTGCTTTAATTAATTCTTCTGAAATGCTTTGAAATAAGCATCAAAGAGATTCACTTATGTGCTTCAGCTTTGATTTTATTTGTTAGTGAGGAAGAACATATTTTGCATGGGGGAAAAAAAAATCTTGGTAATACAAATGGTAAAATTCTATACATTACATTAAGTTCGAGCTACATGATTTCATTAAGGTCATTAAAGACACTGGAAAGTCCCCTTCTGTTTCATGTGGGTGTCCACAGAGATGGTATCCTCCCTCCTGGTAGCCACAACCACCCCAAACTAAGTATTGGGTATTATAGATGCAAGACTATATAGCAGTGAACCTTTGGGAAGTTTGCAGGTTAAAAGGCTTTCCTACTACCACTGAGGGTTAACATTATTCAATTGACTAAAATGGGTTTGTCAGTTAAGATATTTTAAATACAAAATAACAAAAAACTCATACTGGCTTCAGCAATGGAGGACATGCACTGGCTTTTTCAATGGCAAAGATCAGAGATGATAGATAGTAGTAATCATTTTTCACGAGGTTATGCTATAGAAAGAATTCCAAAATTGCAGTAGCTTATATTAAATGTTTCTTTGAAGCAGGCTACTGATATACAAAGGTCTACTTTTATCCTTGTAAGCAGGGCTGAAGGGCAGCCCCTACCTAGTATATCTCATGGAATAATACAAAGAAATGGTGGGATTATATATTGGCTTCTAAAGCTTCTCAAAAATCACATGCTTTTGCCAACTCACAAAGCAGGTTGCATGGCAAAGGCTGATGTCAATGGGGTGGATAAATATAATTCTTAGAGGGACAGGCAATGAATATTCTGAAATAATTATGTAACCTGCCACTGAGAATGCAGATCACATGCAGTTTGGTCAGGGCTCAGCTCCATTTCCCTGAGTGACTACCCTCCTTCATTTACTGGTTTGACCTCAGATCATTGTTCTTCGTAGTAGTAAACTGATAATCATTCTCGGTCTCATATCCAGAAATCATCCATCAAAAGAAGAGAACTCTCTTCTTCCAAGCATTATCAAAAAGATTTGGGTTTCATTTTCATTGGGACCACTTGAGTCACATGCTCAAGCCAGAAATCATCACTGTGGCCAGGAAAGGCCAAACATTGATTGTCTGAGACCTACAGTTGCAATGAGCTCTGGGTGACTTAGACCAACATGCTGCACCCTGAATCAGAGATTGATGTTGATGCCACCCAAACCATACTGTGGCAGGGCCAGAAGAAATACAAGGAGCCAACCCCAGATCTGGGACCTGGGACTCCAGGTCCCAATCCATCTCATGATTGGTCAACTTTCATGTCACTCCCTCATGAAGTTCCATTGCCCTCCCTGCCCTTAAATTCTGTGATATAACCCCCTATATGGTACTGTCATAACAACCTTAAGTTTGATTTAATTTGGAAGGGATTTCCGTTACTTGCAACTCAAAATGTTTTACTTAGTAAAAAAAAAAAATTACAGGATTCACAACAAATTGTTACATAAAAGAGAATTCAATAAAATTTTTTTTAAATTGACCTTTGTTTGAATCTAAATCCTCTACTTCCTAACTATGGAATTTGCAACAAGTTATTAAATTCTCTAGGCATATTCCCCTATCTTTAAAAAGAGAATAATAGGTGTATAAGGCTTTGGGCAAAAATTCAGTGAGGTAATGTACATATGTAAAGGTCTTGCCTAGTGTAGGGTAATGACTAACTAATGTGGGGTGTTTTATAAACTGCTAGAAGAGTTTAGAGATGGTAGAGATCATAGCTTGAGGGATTAGAAAATCTTTGTGAGGAATGTGGCATTTAAGCTTGATTTTAACATCTACATAGAATTTCCTCATGGGAAATCTCTAGAAGATAATAGGTAAGCATCCAAGGCTCACTGGCTTGTATCCAGCAAAGGTGCAGGGGCGGGATACACGAGGAATGCTCAGAAAATGGGAAATAGGCAGGTTAGTTATATAAAAGTTCTTATTCACAACTCCCTCAATATTTCATCTCTATTTCCATCTCCAAACCTAAAACAGTCCTTTTGCCTATTTCAGCCAGGTTTTTACATGTGTGATCAGGTTCAGCTCCAGCCTCCTCCTCAGTGGTATTTCCTATCTCTATATTCACACTTTTCACAAATGGTTGCTTATTCAAGCAGGGCATTTTCAATACTTTTATCCATACTTTCATGCTGTTATCCATCTTACTTTTATGTGAATATTTCATAATTTGTAACGTACTCTGGCATGAATAAAAAATATATACCTTTATTAAAATGTGCGTAATTATACTTTCTGCTGACTTGAGGGGAAAAGGAAACTTTCCAAATGGAATTAATTTTATCCCAAAATGAGCAATTAATAATGTATATTATGTACATTACATAGAATATTCCTCATTTAGAGAATGGCACAAAAATCACTTTTTTCCTAATTAAATTGTGCTTTGTTCAAAAGTGTGTGTGCATTATTTATTGCTCGGCCTGATTTCAAGAATGAAAAGAATTAAATATTCTCAGTACCACAGAACTAGTTTTGGTTTTCCTTTACCAGGTTCCATCCTTATATGCTTAACATGAGCTGAAAGCATTAGGGAGCTACCTAATTCCACAGGCCACTTCATCATCAAAGTACCAAATTCAGTGCTTCCAAAATCCCCAGTATAGAATATATCAGTTGCCTGTTCTCAGAGTCTCCTTTTTTTCTTACCTTTATAATAAATTTTTTATTCTTCTGTTTGAAATCTATTTCTCATGGCTTGCTGGTCAGCTGAAATGCTTTGAACACTGAATAAAATATGCTGAGCTTCTAATCAGAAAAATTGTGTCACAATTTTTGAAAATAGGCATGATAATCACACATAAAAATGAGGGAAAATTGAGGCAAAACAAACAAAAGAAGGAAGTAAATTTCTTGGATTTAAAAACGTTGCATCTGACATTCTTAAACTAGATTTTGTTGTCGCCATTCTTGGTATGTTTGTATGTTTGTGTGCTTACTGGCACTTTTTAACCACCATTAAGCATTGTTTTGTTGCAATTGCTGCGTCAGCCAGTGGAAAACAAAGAGCATTTCTGGTCCATTTCTGGTAAAATTCTGACAATTGAGAGGAGGACTTTGAAAGGCAGTCCCCAGAGAGAAGGGTATATTTAAGTCCTGTCTTTACATAGGTTAATACTCCAGGCATTCCTGTCTCCTGATAAAAACATTCCTGGAGTTATTTTATGCCAAGGAATATCCATTTTTTGTCCTCATAGTATGACAGTTTTGAATAAAAATCAAATGTTTTTAATCAGACCATTTGGTTCCACCTGTACTATACCAATCTGATACAAAAATGAATGTTCAGAGATCATTTAAAACCAAGTAAACAAGAAGTTCAGGCCACCTGCCCAGTCTTGGAAAGTTCTGTTTTGCATTACAGGGTTAATTGGTTTTAATCTCAGTTTGGATCTCATCGCTCAGAATCACCAAAAACAAAATATCAAAATGAATGGATATAATGGAAACTTTTATTACTGACCATTTTGAATGATCTTTGACAATATAAAGAAATGGATGACCTTAGATATATGGCATTTTATTTGTTTAACTTAAAACTGGAATGGGGGCTTCCCTGGTGGCGCAGTGGTTGAGAGTCCACCTGCCGATGCAGGGGACACGGGTTCGTGCCCCGGTCCGAGAGGATCCCACATGCCGCGGAGCAGCTAGGCCCGTGAGCTATGGCCACTGAGCCTGCGTGTTCGGAGCCTGTGCTCCGCAACGGGAGGGGCCACAACAGTGAGAGGCCCGCGTACCGCAAAAAAAAAAAAAAAAACTGGAATGGGAGAGGGAGATGACAATGTTCGTTTCCCAAATACAAATTTCAATCCCCTCCCAAAAAATAGCTGAAAGAATATGTAATCATATACAATAAGAAATTAATTTAGGTTTGTATTTAACAAACTAAAAGTAATTAAAATATCTGCAGGAAGCCCCCAATGACATGGACTTAGGAGAAAAATATTTTTTAAAACAATCCTGTAAAATGACTCAAAGAACTCAAAGATCTAGCTATAAAAAATATTTTCTTGTCTTAGAGGCCTCTGTTTCTCCTCAGAATGCTGTCATTATTGAAGATGCTCCATACTATAAATGGCTGAGAACACACAGAACCCTGCCTGTCAGCCAGTCTTTCATCCCATCAGGAGCTCCTAGCAACTCTTTTGACAACTAAATGAGGTAACAGATAAACAATTGCATAGTGAATAGTCACATGCTAGGCATATGTCACCACTTGTTTTGCTTCATGGTAGGTCATTGCTAGGTTTTCTCTGAAAATCAACCTGAAACAAATTCTGTTTATATCATGATTTTGCCTCTAGATAGCTCTTGTGATGATTGTAAGTATATATACACCATTTTAAATGGGAGAGAATTTCAATTTTACAGTCAAATAAATATCTCCTTAAGCAAGTGATTATTTTAGTCATCATTTCCTTGGATTTATTTGTTTGCTTGTTTTTTCGTTACTGAAGTGGTCAGTTTTGCAAATGCTGCCCTAGATGTATAGATACACCATGGTTTTGAATACAGGTAAAAGTAAATTCTTTGGTTGGTTTCCAGGAAACTTGTTGACGCCTATCATTTAATTGTCAGCCGCATTGAGAGCTCATTTCACAGGGGACACTCCCATAACGGCAACCTCTCCACTACTGTTTTGTGAGGGATTGCTTAGAAGAATCATTTCATGGACATCCTATGGTACACTTTTTTTTCCCCTTTCAACTGGTTACCTTTTCCCCTGGAACTCATCCAAGCCCTTTTCCACCCACTCACAGTAACTTTGGGCATCCCCCACCCCCACCCCCGCTCTGGCATTTCACTACTCAGAGAAAGCTTAATGCCATCTGCAAAGTGGGAAATTCAATTTAGAGAAGTTGAGAAAATGTGAAATATAATTGATCTTAGCATATTTCCAGTAGGACCCAGTACTTAACCATTTTATATCTATTTGAATAAATGCTGTGGAAAACCCAAATAATATGGGTTTTTGTCTGCTTGTTTTTTTTCCACATTACAGTATCAAGTGACCAAACTTTATGCATTTTAAATTGCATAGTTTAAAAATAATTTTAACACATTTAATTCTTTAAAAATATTTTATAATAAAGGCACCATACATTGAAGACTTACTATGAGCTAGGAACAGTATTAAATGTTCTAATTTAACCCTACAACAACCACAGAGGTAACTATTATTCACTACATTTTACTATTGAGGAAGTAGCTTAGAAATAATCTTTTTTCTTACCCAGGTACACAAAGCTAATAAAAGAGATAGAACAACAATATAAATCAATTGCCTGAGTACTTATCAGTTACAAATTAGCATGACTGTAAGTACAGTTTTAAAATCAGTTCATCTAAAGTAGTGTTTTCAAATACTTTAACAGTGAAATATTCTTTTCCTAAAAAAATCTAATGCAAAAGAGATTGACTGCATTTTTGTCATGTAATATTTATTTTTCTTTTTGACAACAATAATGTGTATACATTGTAAACATTCAAACAGCATGGAAATGCACAGCATGAAAAGAAGTGAAAATTCTGTTTGACAAACACAAAACTTTCAGATAGTAATTTAGGTGACTGCTGAAGTCCCATCAGCCTTGGCATTCAATTTATTTTTCTAATTTACTGGGTTGTTTAGGAAATAGAACATCTTGACTCTTACAGACCAGCAAGAGGGTATGACCTTGTATTTGTGTGTATATATATATGTGTGTGTGTGTGTGTGTGTGTGTGTGTGTGTGTGTGTGCGTGCGCACACACAAGCATGCACAGATATGAGTTACAAAAAAACCCAGTACAGCTATAACCATCTTAATCAAGGACACATGTCTGAAAGTTCAAATCTACTCCCAGAGATGGTAAGAAAGATTTTAAGTTAGGGCCTGCACAAAAATGAATTCACCTGGCAGCAGAAATCAGTATGCTTGTGGACTACAGTGTGTTAAAATGTATATATAACACATTTGAATGTGTGTCTTAACAATTTATTAGTTAAAATATTAAATTGGAATCAAATATCAATAAACCTTTCAAGATACCTTTAAGAACTAAGGTTCCATAGAAAACAGTGTGAAAATCACCTCTCAAAACAGCACGTCCACAACTAACCCCCTTTTTTTGAGCACTGTAATCCTTTCTAAACTCTGCCTAAGCTGTAGATCTTCACATCAGACAGTTGGCAAGCATCAGGGAAGATAAATACACAAAAACACACTTTCACACTCATGTACACGTGTGAGCGCATGCACACACACACACACTTCTCTAAACAATCTGTAGCCAATACCTACCCTGAAGATATCTGTTTGACACATATCAAATATGTTTTGATCCTGGGGTTGTAGAGAAATAACGGAAAGTCCTAAGCCAATGGCTCATAATGGGCCATACCAAAGGTAAGAATATCATTTGGAACAGACAATTTGTATAAAACAAAGAATATGGTTAAAGTTAAAAGTAAAACAACACATAAAACCTATGCTGAGGTTAAGATTGGTGTTTATTTTAATCCTTGGTTATGGTACTCAAGGATGTCAATCTTTTAATTTTTCCATGAATATGTTTTCTTAGGGGAAGAGAATGCTCAATTAGGGATATTATCTTCAACACTCATCCATATACAAATTAGTTATTTTAAGAGGGGTCCAGTCTTGAAAATCATAGACTTAGATTCAGTGGCAAGCAGATTTTCCTGTAAGTTTGTTTGTTTGTTTTATTCCTCATGTGGCTTGAATTCAAAACTATGACTAAGCCCTTGAACTGAGCCTCTAAGTCGTTTTGCCATTTGATTAAGTACCTGTTCTGGCTAAGAAGCTACATTTGTGCAGATGGTAGAACAGGCATGCTAAAATATAAAAGGAAGACCAATTTCTTCATATTTTTTAATGTTGGCCTTACAGCAGTTGAGGGATTTAATTATCTTCTTTTGAATCCTGTTGTGTTTTTTTCTTGTTAGACTTAGTGCAGCTTTTATTATTCATTTCTATGACGGCACAAGATGAACTGAAAAACACCAGGCACATAAGGAACTAATTTAACTTGGGTCCCAGTTAAGAATGAAGGAAGGTCTTGGTTCTGTGCCATATACAAAAGTGAGGGGCAGCATTCTGTGTTGCTTTTGTACTATTTAATATACGATCTAAAATAGTCCTTTCAAATGGTGGTTTTCAACGTGGGTCTTCTGGCTCGCTGGAGTTCCATGAAAGTCCTCCACAGCCATCTGCATAACAGTACCAAATACAAATAACAAAGGTAAAAAGACAGGTGAAAAACAGGACTCGGGCTATAGAAAAAGTAACGTTAAAAAATAAACATTTTAAAACATCATAATGAGGCTTTTCTTTTTTCTGTCTTTTTTAAATTTTTTAACATTATGAAGTAAACTGTGTAGGAGGTCTGAGGAGTCTTTACTGTTTAAATATAGTCTATAAAACAAAAGATTTGGGATAAATGCTAATAGTTTTATTTACACAGTTGATTTCACATGTCAAAGTGTTTAATAACATTGGAAGAGAGAAATATAGATCCATAATCCCTTATATAAAATTTTCAAAGTCAGATGTGTTTCAGAATTGAGAATGTTTCATAATTTAATGAGGTAATAACAAGATATATGACATATATCATGTAACATCACTAGGAGTGTCTGGGGTAATGCCCAATAATTAAACATGTTAGTATCTACACAGCAAAATGTATGAATATTCCCATTAAATAGAATAAAGAACATAATCTCATTTCCATCATTTCAGGGCAAGTCTTGCCAAAAAACCTGTTTTTGGTGATTTCTGCATTTCAGATGTAGTTAAGGGATTATGCACCTCTATTGCCTAATAGCTCTCCAAGATGGCACACCAGTTCATACTCCCACCAGCATTTATAGATGATTTCTTGGCAGGTCTTTATCATCCTTGAATTAGTATCCAGCATGGTGTCTAACTCATAGTGAGTATTAATTTTTTAATTGAATTATTTAAGCAAAATATTACCATCAAGAAGAAGAACCAAAATAACACCCTCTGGGGAATGTTCAGTGAGCAGTCACTTGGAAGTAAATTGAATAACAAAAATATGGGGTTTTCTCAGATGCTGTAATTTGGTTTTGGTTTGAGTAAGGCTAAACTAAACAAGATCTGCATTTCCCAAGGCATTAGGACCCCCAAGTATTTAAATGACCAAGCTGTATGCAGTCAGTTACAGATCAAACACAGAGTTAGTCCAGTTTAGGAGTTTAAACGGCCAAATATAAAATGTGTTAGAAGTGTTTCTCATACCTTTACAGTGAGCATGCTAGGAGCTTATTGACAGTTCAGGATACAGGATTCTTCTAGCACAGAGGCTGGCAAAGTTTCACTATAAATATAAACCTCATCAGCTGAAATCTAATTATTATTATTTTTTCGTAAGAATACTATGGCGTTTTTCCTATCTCATATCGTCATTAAACCACAGCAATCCTTTCTAATTAGCATTTGAGGGTATTTGTCCAAACAGTATCAGATCTGAAATATACCAAAAGTTATCATAATATGTAATGCAATTCCACCAAGAAAAAGTAATCCTTGGAATGAATCTCAAAGAGTAAGTCTTTCTTGGTTTAACACAAAACAGATTAGGCATCTAGAATATTCACCATTTACTTGTGAAAACAATTATCTTGCCCTGTTTTTTGACTGACTCTGCAGAGATGCCCCTCTCCTTGGTTCTGGGCTACCAGCACTCTCCAAACCCCATAGCTGCCAGGCATATTCTTTTAGAAAGTGAATATTCCAGAAATGCATTTATCATCAGCTCTGGATCTAGAGAATGCTTCATGAATTTCCTCTGAACATCAAAGCTCTTATATTTTAGAAATTATAAATATTTAGGAGGGGAAATGTTAATTCAGAGATTTACATTTTTTGTTTGCCCCCTACTGTTTACCACTCCTTCCAGGCCATCTCTCACCCTGTCATAGTAATGTGTCTAAGCCATTCATCTGTTCAATCATGTTGGTTCTTTTCTTAGAAACCGCCTTTGGTTCCCTTTTACCTTTAGTGTAAGAAAAATTATTTTGTATGTTTGTTACTATTATTCTGAATTTACTTCTCTGGCTTCAAGTGTCTTCCTTCCTCACCTGCCCCAAGTATACCTGTGCTTCAACTTCAGCAAACTCCATGCTGTTCTAAAAATACCAAAACCTTGATCTTGTATTATACCATTGTACATTCTTGTCTTTTTGTTTGTGATACACTCCACTGCTTCTCAAGCAAACTCATATTCATCTCCCAGGAAGCAGTTTAAATGTCATCTGAGGGAAATTTCCTAACAATCTCCCTTTGCACTTTTATAACACTTTTTACATCCTTCTGTTATAGCACTTTGTCAATGTCATTTTAAGTATTCTGTGATATTTCTATCTCTTCTTAATCTTTCTGTGTCTTCCCAGAACATCTCATATTGCCAAGCATATTTTGTTTTTTTTGTTTTTTTGGGTTTTTTTTTTGCGGTATGCGGGCCTCTCACTGCTGTGGCCTCTCCCGCTGAGGAGCACAGGCTCCGGGCGCGCAGGCTCAGCGGCCATGGCTCACGGGCCCAGCCGCTCCACAGCATGTGGGATCCTCCCGGAGCGGGGCACGAACCCATGTCCCTGCGTTGGCAGGCGGACTCTCAACCACTGCGCCACCAGGGAAGCCCCACCAAGTATATTTTTGGTGCCCTGTAAATGTACCTTGATTAAATAAAAATGGATGAATGTTTCATGGATTCGTTAACAAATTTCTTTTGAGGAGGGGTCAGTTCATGACATACTTAATAAGAAAACTCCACTCCAATAATACAGAAATCCATGGATTTTTTAACTGAAGAAATAATTATTTTTCATTTTGAACCCAACTTATGCTATGATGAGGCAAAACATCATGCAATGTCTGTGAAAATAACATCATCTGTGTTCATGAGATTTGCAGATCTTTCTCAACAATCAAGTTCCTAAAAATCCTCTGATATGTGATAAAGAGTGGAGATGAAGAGTAATCCAAGTTGTAGTAAATGTCAACGATGAAGGATTATGAGAATACCAAACACGTGTGCTAAATTGACTTTCTTCAATATTGCACACGATTTTTAGAACATATGATGTCTTAAAAACCAGTGACAAAGAAGCCACCCAGGCCCTGTTTGCATGCAGTGCTGAGCCTGATTTCTTTATAGCACATTCTTCCTGGAGCCCAGGACCTTTCTCTAGGCTATTTTTTGCTGTCAAGAGAACAAAATGCAGGACTTCCCTGAACTGCCATCCTTCCCTGCCCAGTTTCACTGCTCTCTGCCAATATCACCAAGCAAAGCCCAAGGGAACTAGGACCTGAAAACGAACCATTTATTTGGTTGCATTTCCTCACAGGGTGATATGCAGTGTTCATCTAACTTAGATACTACAACAGCTGAGCAAAATAGGGTGTCACAAATGAAACACATTATGGCTAATCCAAGATTATTTGTATTTGGAGTAATTGATTTGACTCTCTTCCCATGATGGCTGTACCAGGAGACATCTTTTCTCTGAATTTCCATTTTAACATTCCTACTTGAACCTAGGGATCTTATACTCTTCTACTGAAATTGATATCTCCCAGCATGAAATCCTCTATTGAATCTTCCCCTTTTATGCGGGGAAAGAGGAAGCACTTAGCTTATCCCCATTTCTCTACACGTCATTAATCCTATATTTTTTTCTGCAGCCCTGAAAGAAAAAGAGTTTTTATTATTTTTGCACTGGTGTTCTTATTTTAAATAATCCTACTTCCTGAAAGGATTTATAGAAAAAATATAGGAAATTTTAGAACCCCCAGATATTATTGTCAAATAGGAATTAGGGTCTGGATGTTGTACTCAGCTATTAGGAATTTGGGTTGAAATATTCTAAAATTTTGCAATTTTTACATAAATGTGGATTATGCTGGATATTCAAGGATATTTCTCAATATAAAGATTCAAATTCTTTACCATCTCTGGAATATTGACTTATTTGCCTTTTATGATACTTACATGGTACTGTCTTGATTACTGTACTTTTATAATAACTCCAGAAATCCTGTAGTGTTATTCCTCCAACTTCGTCCTTTTTCAGAATTTTCTTGACTATTCTAGGTCCTCTGCATTTCCATATGAATTTTAAAATCAGCTTGCCAGTTTTTACAAAAATGTCTGCTCAGATTTTGATGGGGATTGCATTGAATCTATAGATCAATATGAGAAGAACTGACATCTTAACAATAATGAATCTTACAATCCCAATCTTAATAATACTGGATTTTGTAAGAGAAAAGATAAACTCATGTGCTTTTATCTAATCTCTTTACTGGAAGGTTTGTTTATGATCTTTCATTTTTTTTTCCACAATCAGTCTTTCCCTTCTAACTTCTAACATAGAACGTTTCAACTGTTGCTAAAATAAACAATACTCAATTCACTTAACACAGTTATCTTTTCTCACAAGTTCTCTATTTTCTTTCACAACTAGATCAATGGAGTCAAATTGCTGTTAATACATTTTCATTACTAACATTTCTGAGATCTAGTTTGGCCTACAACTTTACACCACCAAGTCACTAGTGTTCCCATCCTGATCAAACACTAATATTCCTTTTCCTAGTCCTTTTCTTCCTGATCTTTTGGTGTATTTCACCACTGCCTTGCCTCTCTGTAAACCTCCCTTTCCTCATTGAATCCTAGGGACTGTATATTTCTGGTTCTGATCCCCAAATCTTTGACTATACTTTACACCAGCTATTAGATCTAGTGTGTAATATTTTCTAAAACATATTCCAGAAAGCACCAGCTCCTCAGGATATTGAGCAGCAAAAAAAAAGAAACAAAAAGAAATATAATTAAATATAGTCAGCCCTCCATTTACAGTTTCCACATCTGTGGATTCAGACAACCACAGGTAGAAAATATTTTTTTAAAATTCCAGAAAGTTCCAAAAAGTAAAACTTGAACTTGCCACTTGCAGGCAACTATTTACATAGCATTTACCTTGTATTAGGTATTATAAGTAATCTAGAAGTTATTTAAAGTATATGGGGGAGTATGCATAGGTTATATGCAAATACTACGTCATTTTATACAAGGGACTTGAGCATTTCCGGATTTTGGCATCAGCAGGGTGGAACCAGTCCCCCACGGATACCAAGGGACAACTGTAAGTTTAGGCAACACAAGCTTAGAGTTCTTCAGTTTGAAGCCTTTAATATGCTAATGCGCATCATGTATCACATGGAAGATGTTACAACATATGGCATTTACCAAACCTGCAAGCCTCGTGATATAAGCTCTGAGCAAGTAACAGGGCGTTAAAAATTGCCATGCCTAGCAGGGGAACCTGAGTAATTCAGGTATCTTCCCATTCCTTAGTTTCCTCATCTGTTTTATTCATATACAATTTTCCAGTCTCATCTTCGAAATTTAGCATAGATTTATTTTATTTTTTTTTTAATTTTTTACATCTTTATTGGAGTATAATTGCTTTACCATGGTGTGTTAGTTTCTGCTTTATAACAAAGTGAATCAGTTATACATATACATATGTTCCCATATCTCCTCCCTCTTGCGTCTCCCTCCCTCCCACCCTCCTTATCCCACCCCTCTAGGTGGTCACAAAGCACCGAGCTGGTCTCCCTGTGCTATGCGGCTGCTTCCCACTAGCTATCTATTTTACATTTGGTAGTGTATATATGTCCATGCCACTCTCTTGTGACAAAGCATAGATTTTATTACTCAAAATATCAATTCATGATTTTTTCTTTAACTTTTCATCATTATAACAGTTATAATGATCCTAAAATTTCAGCACAATATTCCTTAACTTGAGAGATAGCTTTCTCCTAGCAGCGAGTAGAATTACTTTTAGTTTGACAGGTATTTTAAAAATAATTTTGAGGGAGAGAACAGGGGTGGAAATGGTGTTGAAAAAACAAAATCATCTTGGAGGAGAGCATAGCTCTGAATTATAAAAATATTCCAATCTTCCATTCTGTGGTCAGAGGGAAAAACTGGATCTCAAAGTACCAATTATGGGTTATAGCTAGTATGTTCAAGATGACTAGAAGTACTCTGCATCAGAATACAGAACACTGTGGTCAGACTAGGAGGAAGATATGCACTTTAAAAAGTTTCAACAGTTGGACTAAACCAAGCTCCCTCACGCCCAAAAGAAGAATGATTTCAAACTCTAGTAAAAGCATAAGTTTCCAGTCAATGTGACAGAATGGCCTAATCAGTAATAAACTGCAATGAGTTTAGGGGCTATTTTACCTTCTTTGGTTAATATGGTATCTGCCATCTTTCTGGAGCTCTGCAAAAAGTGATGTTCTCTGACTTCCAGGGGAAAAGTTGGCAAGAAGTACCAAGGTCTGTCCACGTTTATGAAACCAAGAGCTTAGACTATATTCTTTGGAATTTAAGAACCAAGGAGGGGAAAAAAAGGTAAACAAGCATCCATTAATTTAAAATTTTTTATTTCATGTAAAGAAAAAAAAGCACAAGAGCATTCATGCTTGATAAATGAAGAAGGATAAGGATATATATTTTTGAGTTCATTTTACATGTGATTTATTTTAACAGACTTTCTCTACTGATTTTTAACTTGGATTTTCCAACTCACGTTATATAATATTAAGTTGCAAAATAAATGTGCTTTCAATTTTGTTTTAATATGAAGTCGTGGGTATTTGATCAATATTAAATGAATATTAAAAACATATTTATCTAGAATCAAAAATATGAAGTACCACAAGGAAGGAAGTATAGTTTTTGCCATTAATCATTTAAAGATATTTGATAGTTGTGCTGCCTGCTGGGTCTTTTGGAGCAATGAAATCTTTTCTTCTATTTTTTTCATATTTAAGAATAATGAACAGATTAGAATTCACCCTGTTCAGCTGTCATGGTATAGAACCTTACAACAGGGAAGATTGACTAATGTGTTGTCTCATTTCAGAAAATGAAACATCTTTTTTCTTAAAATCCTTATTTACTGTGGTTTTGGTATGAGAGATACTTCTAAAAGCCTTGGGAGAATGATTTTCATTGGAAAGGTGATTGCATATCCAGTTCTCCAAAGTGTACTTTAAGTTAAGCAATTTCTGGCAAAATTAACATCTTAGATCGTGTGATAGTCAATGTTATATCAACTTAGATAGCCTAAAGTCCCCAACTATTCAATTAAATATTAATCTTGGTGTTGGTGTGAAGGTTTTTGGTAAATGTGATTAACTCTACAATCAGTTGCCTTTAAGTAAAGGAGATTATCTTTGATAATTTGGGTGGGCCTGATCCAATCAGTTGAAAATGTATCCCCCCAAAACCCCTGAGATTTCACTGAAAAAGAAGAAATTCCACCTGTGACTGCAACTTCAGCTTCTGCTCTAGAGTTTCCAGCCTGCCACATGGGTTTTGGACTTGCCAAGCTAGCCTATCCCATAAGCCAGATCCTTGCAATAAATCATATAGATTATATATGAATATAGATATATATATTCATATAAGCATACATACACACACTCACACACTATGTAAGTGTGTTTTTGGTTAGAGGATTTTGTGTCTAATTGTAAATAATATGTATTTTTTGTTGAGGACTAATTGCACAATATAATTGTACATGTGTGTGCGTGCGTGTGCGTGTGTGAGTATGTATGTCCCACTAGTTCTGTTCCGCTGGTGGAACCCTGATTGATACAGAGCACATACTATGCACTGTCCAGCTGTTCCCCAGAGAGACATATCCTGGTCATCCAAAGTTTCGTACCCTCCCTTCCCCATCATTATTTAGCACAGCATCATGCCTATTTTCTTCATAAAAGTTATAATGATCTGCAAATTTTTTAATTGTTTAATTTTTTTTACTGCCTTTCTACACTAAAATAAAATTTTCTGAGGTAAGGCACCCTCTTTCTTCCAGTAATGTGTCCTTTAGACTCAACACAGTGCCTGGCTCATAGTAGGTGCTCATTTTGTTGGATGAATGAAAATAATTGAATTATCTCATTTAATCCTCATAAAGTCTCTGTAATGTGAGGTCTATTATGCCCATTTTACAAACCTCAGAGAAATTAAGTGATTTACCTCAAGTCACACAACTAGTAAGTGAGGAATCTGAGATATAAACCCAAATTGTTCTATTTCCAAATCTATATTATTTCCTTTGTGTAACATTGACTGATTTGGCTTTTTATTAAACTTAGCATCTACAGTATATCAGGCTGTCAGTTAAGCACTGTGGAGAACACAAGAAGGAATTACACACAGTGTGATCAGATATACAATTCGCTCTATTACTTAGCCACGTGCATACCTGCAGATGAAGCAACTGTTGTGGTACTTCTGCTTGAGATTGGGAAGAGGCCTCAGAGCTAAGGAAGCCATTCAGATGGGCCTTGAGTGGCGGGGTTGGAACTGTGAAGAAGATCAGTTTAAACACAAGAGGCAAAATTGGCAAAGACACAAGCAGTTGAAGGTTGAATGAGGAGTGGTGACAATTCAAGTCACTTTAGAGTAGGAGGTATGTGGGTGTCAGGAACAGATAGGAGACCACATGTGAAATGGACTTGAAGGCTGGACTTAATCCTGTATGTAGTTGTAACAGCCATGCTAGGTCATGCTTTGTGTGTTTGTTTCATTTTGAAAATGTCAACTGTGATTTAAAGATTGTTAACAAGTTTGAGTTTTGATCGTGGAGACATTAATAACTATGGACTAGAAGGAATCTTTCACTGGGCCCTTTTAGGGTGTTATTCCTGTCCCCTAAGAAACAAATAACAAGATATAATTGAATTTGCAAAGATTTTATTAGGGACCACAACTGTGTGAAATAAAATGGAGAGGGAGCTAGAAGAGACTAGAAGAGCTGCCTGAAGATGATGCTGACTGGATCCCGAGTGAAGGAGAGAGAGAGGGGAGATTCAGCAGAAGCATCCCTAACTGTCCAACAATATCAGGAATGTTCAGCAAGGCCATCAGGAGTTTTTGAGTGAAGTAAACTATCTCAGGAGTTCCTTGTCTCCAGGAATGGCCTGACGTTGTTCTCCCCGTTATGCTCAGTAATTGACTGGGTGTGGCCTGTGGGAGGTGTGGCACAGCTTCTGAACCCTTGATGAGTGGTGCTGCCTATAGCTGGAGTCAGTCTTTAGTTACATACTTCAGCTAGCCTGTGCCCTACAGAATTAAAGATTTCTTTTTGTCCTAATTAGGGCTTTAGACTATAGTCTCCCTGAAAAGTATTATTTACTTTAGGGAGAGATGGGTGATGTTTGGTACAATTATTTTTCAACAAAAATAAGAAAAATTTATTTCACAATTAGACACAAAGTCCTCTAAATGTGAACCACTGAGGTCAGGTTTCCACTTAAATGCCTGTAACTGAAGATACATCGCTTCTATTTTAAAAGGAAGACATGAGCTGGCAAATAGCAGGCTATGGGATGGGAAAGAAAAAAATGTATAGTAGAGAACTAACATATTATTTCATATATATGAAAATAAATATTTTTATATTAGCCATTAATTTTATATCCATTTTCCCACTGTAGAAACTGAGGCTTAGTGAACCTCACACAACTACAAAGTCAATCAAGGTTGTATCCATTTCTCTGTTCCATGCTGCTTTTTTCTTTTTTAAAACTTTATTTTTTAGAGCAGTTTTAGGTTCACAGCAAAATTGAGAGGAGGAAGGTACAGAGATTCCCCGTATAGCCCCTGACCCCACACACGCATAGCCTCCCCCATAACCAACATCCCCCACCAGAGTGGTACCCTTGTTACAATTGATGAACCTACACTGACACATTGATAATCCCCCCCAAGTCCATCGTTCACATTAATGTTCACTCTTGGTGTTGTACATTCTATGAGTTTGGATAAATACATAATGACTTATCTCTATCATTATGGTATCATAGAGAGAATTTTCACAGGCCTTAACATTTTCATCTCCCTTCCATACCCATAGCAGCCACTGACAATTTAACTGTCTCCTTTGTTTTGCCTTTCCCAGAATGTTGTATAGTTAAAAGTATACAGTGTGTAGCCTTTTCAGATTGGCTTCTTTCACTTATTAATATGAATTTAAGTTTCCTCCATGTATTTTCATAACCTGATAGCTCATTTCTTTTTCATGTTTAATAATATTTGGTTGTTTGGATATACTACTGTTTATCCATTCAGCTACTGAATGACATCTTGGTTGCTTCCAAGTTTTGGCAATTATGAATAAGGCTTCAGTAAACATCCGTGTACTGGATTTTGTGTGGACATAACTTTTCATTCCTTTGGGTAAATACCAAGAAGTGAAATTGCTGGATCATATCGTTTTATAAGAAATTGACAAACTGTCTTCCAAAGTAGCTATACCATTTTGCAATCCTATCAGTAATGAATGAGAGTTTCTGTTGCTCCACATCTTTGTCAGCATTTGGTGTTGTCAGTGTTCTGGATTTTGGCCATTCTAACAGGCCTGTAGTGCTATGTCATTGCTTTAACTTGAAGTTCCCTGATGACACATGATGTGGAACATGTTTTCATATGTTTATTTGACATTTGTATATCTTCTTTGGTGAGATGTCTGTTAACCTCTTTGACCCATTTAAAAATTTTTTTTGGTGGTACGCGGGCCTCTCACTGTTGTGGCCTCTCCCGTTGCGGAGCACAGGCTCCAGACGCGCAGGCTCAGTGGCCATGGTTCACGGGCCCAGCCGCTCCGCGGCATGTGGGATCTTCCTGGACCAGGGCACGAACCCGTGTCCCCTGCATCGGCAGGCGGACTCTCAACCACTGTGCCACCGGGGAAGCCCGACCCATTTTTAAAATCAGATAGTTTGTTCTCTTATTGTTGAGTTTTGAGAATTGATTATTTTATATCTTTTACATAGATGATTATGTCATCTGCAAACAAAGACAGTTTTATTTCTTTTTTCCCAATGTGTATACCTTATATCTCCTTTTCTTGTCTTATTGCATAAACTTGAATTTCCATACAATGTTGAAAAGGAGTGTTAAGAGGGGACATCCTTTGAGCTCATATGCTTTAACTTTTAAATTCCTACACTAACAATCACTCCTTTGCTCTATTTTTGCCACACGATTTAATAAAGATGTTGTTTTCAGGGTCAATATGTCACCACCAGAGGAAAAAAGAGGAGAACTTGGAAGCCCGTAAGGTCAATTACATGAATTAAAAATATGATTTTGGAGAACAAATGAAGAAAAACTTGGCAAGGGTCTCAAAAATCTGGTTTTCATATTTTGGAATGTATCTCTAAAAGATAAGATCTCTTTAAAGACTATAACCGCAATACCATTATCACCCACCAAAATAAACATAACAGTTCCTTAATATCATCAAATATCCGTCTGCATTCTCATTTCTTTGATATTCTCATATTATTAAATACATTACTTATTGAATCTTTTCTCCAACATTTTATTATAAAACTTTTCATACAGCAAAGTCAAAATTATTTTATAGTGCTCTGTCTGAAATTAATATAGTAACTTCTGCTTTCTTTTGATTAGTGTTAACCTGGTATATTTTCTTCTATCCATTTATTTTTAATCTATACTTGTATTTCTATTTGAAGTGGGTTTCTCATAGACAACATTTAGTTTTGTGTTGTTTTTTTAATCCACTCTAACAATTTCTGTCATTTAATTGGTGCATTTAGACCATTGGCATTCAAAGTGATTGTTGACATAGATTACTGTCCGCCATATTTGTTGCTGTTTTCTATTTGTTGCCCTCATTTTTTGTTCTTATTTCTACTTTCTCTGCTTTTGTGGTTTTATTTTTTTATTTTTTCATTTTTTTTAAGGCAGAGATGAGTGGATGGGCAAGAGGGCCAGGGAATTGTTGCCAGTTATAACTGTCTCAGTGATTGCTTTTAGATGCCTGCTTGCAGGGTGGCTTTTCTCTCTTTCTGTCTTTAAATAGGTTTGGGTGTGAGTGCTTGCCTTTTCAGCACAAAACCATAAAAAGATGTGGTGGATAGTAAAAGAAAGCCCTCTCTGTTCCCCAAGCATGCTAACCACTTTTGTGGTTTTAAATGAGCATTTTATATGATTCCATTTTGTCCTTTCTTAGTGTATTAATTATACTTATACTTCTTCTTCTCATTATTACTGTTATTTTATTGTTTTTAGAGGTTGCTCTAGAGTTTGCACTAGACATTTACAGCTAATCTAAGTTCACTTTAAAATAACACCATACCACTTTATGGATGGTGTGAGTACCTTATAATTACAAAATTATTCTAATTTCTTCCTCCTGTTCCTTTTATCATTGCCATTATTCATTTCACTTATATATAAGCATATATAAGCATGTATTTGTATATAAGATATAAACATTCATAATCAAATACATATTGTTGGTATTCTGATTTTTAACAAACTGGTATCTGTTAGATCAATTAAGAAAAAGAAAAGTTTCACTTTACTTTCACTTATTCTTTTTTTATTACTCTTTCTTACTTTGTAGATCTGAGTTCTGACCTATATTATTTTCCATCTTGCCAAAAAATTTCTTTCAACATTTCTTGCAGTGCAAGTCTACTGACAAAAAGTTCTCTCAGTTTTTATTAGCTTGAAAATGTCTTTATCTCTTCCTCACTTTGAAGTGTAATTTTGCAGGGTACAGAATTCTAGGTTGGTGTTTTTTTCCACTGAACACGTTACATATTTCACTTCACTCTCTTCTTGCTTGGATGATTTCTGAGGATAAGTCAGATGTAATCCTTATCTTTGTTTCTCTATAGATAAGGTGTTTCCTTCCTCACCTCACCCCCGGCTTCTTTCAGAATTTTTTCTTTATCTTTGAGTTTTGTAATTTGGCAATGAATGCCTAGGTACAGTACTTTTTCTTCTTTTTAAAAATATTTATCTGCATGGTGTTCTCTTAGCTCTCTGGATCTGTTGTTTGAAGAAATTTGAGGAAATTCTCAGTGATATCTTTTTTCAAATATTTCTTCTGTTCCTTTCTATCTTTCTTCTCCTTCTGGTACTAGCATTATACATGTTACACCTTTTGTAGTTGTCCCAGTTCTTGAATATTGTTCTGGTTTTTTTTCGTTCTGTGTGTTCTCTTTGTTTTTCAGCTTTTGAGGATTCTATTGATGTGTCCTCAGAGATTCTTTCCCCAGGTGTGTTCAACCTACTAATAAGTCCATCAAAGGAATTCTTTGCTTCTCTTACAGTGTTCGTTTTATCTCTAGCATTTCTTTTTTGCCTCCTTCTTAGGATTTCCATCTCTTCTTACATTCCCCATCCATTCTAGCATGTTGTTTATCCATTAGAGCCCTTAGCATATTAACCATAATTGTTTTAAATTCCTAGTGTGATAATTCCAACATCCCTGCTATGCCTGATTCTGTGCTTGCTCTGTCTCTTCAAACTTTTTGGGGGGGTTGTTTGTTTTTTGTTGTTGTTGATTTTACTTTTGGTATGACTTGTAATTTTTTTCTTGTTGGTGGACATGATGTAAACAGGTCTTTAGTAATGTGGTAGTGATGTGTGGGGATGGGGGAAAATTCTATAGTCCTATGATTAAGTCCCAGTCTTTTAGTGAGTCTGTGCTTCTGAACTGTGAACTTCACAAAAGTTTCTCAGGTCTTTTTCCTCTCCTTGCTAAATGAGCAGGGTGCTGAAAGTGACCACCCTGCCTTTCCATTTGTCACTTATTCATTGTCAAGTTCTTACTGCTCATTTCCTATGTGGAAGGTACTGTACTAGCAGCTACGAATTTTGCAGTAAGTAGGCCAGATGTAGTCCCTACCTTCACAGAACCTACTTTTAATTAAGTGACAGGGTAGCAGTTGCACTTGCCAAAACTAGCTATGTTGCAGTAACCAGTATGCATGTTTGGAGACTCCTAACAAGCTTCCCTATTATTGAATAGAGTCTCCCATCCCTCCCTACACTTACACATACACACACACCCAAAATTATCCTCCAGCTATCAGAATTGTCTTTCTCAATGTATCTGACCTTAAAAACCATCCATAGCTGTCCATTAACTCCAAACTTCATAGCATGACACACATAATGTTTTTCTATGTGGCTTAGCCTGACATTCCAGCTTTATCTCTCTTTATTCCCCACCTACCTTATATAGGTATACCTTGTTTTATAGCAGTTTGCTTAATTGTGCTTCACAGATACTGTGTTTCTTACAAATTGGTGGTTTGTTCCAACCCTGAATTAAGCAAGTCTATTTCCCAACAGTATTTGCTCACTTTGTGTCTCTGTGTCACATTTTGGTAATTCTTACAATCTTTCAAACTTTTTCATCATTATTATATTTTTTATGGTGACCTGTGATTAGTGATCTTTGATGTAATGGTTGCAAAACGATTACAGTTTGCTGAAGGCTCAGATGATGGTTAGCATTTCTAGCAATAAAGTATTTTTAATTCAGGTATACACATTTTTTTTAGACATAATGTTATCACACACTTGATAGACTACAATATAGTGTTAACATAACTTTTATATGCACTGGGAAACCAAAACAATTTGTGTGACTCACTTTATCGTGATACACACTTTATTGTGGTGGTTTGGAACCAAATCCACAATATCTCCGAGGTATGCCTGTACTCCAGCCATGCAGAGATGCTCCAAGTTCTCCCAAAGTATCCTATCTTTTGTATGTGCTGTTTCCTTTACACAGAATGCTTTACTTCCTTTTTTCATCAGGCAAACTCCTATTCACCTGTTATGGGCTCATTTAAATGTCCCTTCACCTAAGACGTCTTTACTTTTTACTCCGGTAAACTGGTCAGCTCTCCTCTGGAGTCATAATGATTTATATTTACATGTGTTACAAAGAACAGTACATTGTATTGTAATAATTTGCCTAACTGCATTTCACCTTTTTTTCCTCTAAGATACCACGTCTTCTTGTTTTTGAGCCTTCAGTGCATAGCAAAGGTCCTGCAACATGGTAGGGAATGAATTAATGGTTAGTTGAAATTGATTTCATTTGAATTAAGACTGTGGTTGAGAAAACTTGGTTTTGATTATTTGTGATGAGCATTAATTCCCATCCAGAAATGTCATTTAGTTAAGAGCACCATGTTCTCATTTTTTGATGACTACATATCTAGGTGTATAGATTTAATCAGAGTAAGTCACCTTATGAGAATTGTGTATAGGTCTTTCTCAACATTTTGTTAATTCTGATTTAGAGCAAAGACATTTGAAAATAAAATATGATGAGTCACAAATGCTTAACATTTTAACATTTCAAGTGCTATAATGTGATTTACCTAAAATCCAGGATTTAGGCAAAGGTTACTCTAGAGATACATGAAAATCCCCATGCTCTTCTAAAATAACTGAAGGCGGCTGTTTATTTTTACATGATATACAGTGAAAACACTGTAATTAGGAATGGGTAAACCCAGATGTGCTTTGGGTTTATCAAATTTCTCAACGTTGTTTTTGACTATTTGGGGTCTATGAAGACTAAAGCCTAGATTTCCAAGAATTTTCCCTCAATTTTTAAATCAGTGTTTATTTTAAAAGAAGTACAATCCATATGGTTTTGATTCCTTTACACTTAACTCATCCAAATGCAGTTTTGCAAGAACTATTTGAAGTGAAAAGCATTTTGAAATTTTTATGAGCTTTTTTGCCTTTTTTCCCTCCTTCAGAAAAGGAAGCAATACTTTGCCAAGTGTAAACAAAGCTAATCACCAAACAGTTTTATATTCTAAAATAATGAAACCAGATTGGGTGCTGAATTTAACAAAATAGTTCGTTTATCCCTAGTGAAGTTTTGTGTAAGCTCATACAGAAACTGCCTTCTCTAAAGCACAGCCCAGGTGACGCCAGCATTGTACTATTCACTTTCCGCTCTCACACAGAACAGCAGCCAACTGAGTTGTTTCCCAGCCAGGGTTTACTTATGATATCTTTATTTTGTCACAGAAGCCACCAAAGTACGATATTAAATGTCATGACAACCCAGAAAAGTTAGTGATAGGGTATGTGAATGGATAAGCAATGCTGCATCTGTGAATCAGTGCCTTTCAGGATTGTCAGACCTGAATAGGAAATCAAGGAAAGCAAAAAGCACAGGACTCCATACATGCTTTCAAAGTTGCACCTAGAAGAGCTGTAGACAAGCTATAGCCCATAGACTAAAAAGAGCCCGCCGTTTTTGTAAATAAAATTTTATTAGAACACACCCATTCCTCCATATATGATCTATGGTTGCTTTTGTGCTATGATGGCAAAGTTGAGTAGTCGTGACAGAGACCATATGAAGGGTAAAGTCTAAAATATTTACTACCTGGATTTTTACAGAAAAATATTGCTGAATCCTGATCTTATAATAATAAGATTATAATATTATTATAAGGTTATTATTAATAATAATAATAACCCTTAGCCTCTCAGCTCTGGCCATAATACAGAAATTCTCTCAGTGTCATATTCTCTCTAGATCAAGGATTAGGAGGATATTTTTTTTTAAAAAGAAGGTATTATTAGAAAACAAACATATGTTATGAATATAAGTTATTTTTCATATGACAGAAATGAACATTTGCTGAAAATTTCCCAACTTCTAGCTTCTCTATGGCCAAACATTCTGGGGATTTGAAAATGTATACAGTTCTCCCAGCACTAAAGTATTCATGGTAGAGATCTGTTTGGTGACGTGATTAATTTTTTTTCCTTCTATCATTAATATAACAGAAAAATAAGTCATATTTCATAAACCTTACTTTGTGCTAACACCTATGCTATGCTTTTTCCTGCATTATTATATTTAATCCTCACAAAAGCACTTTCCTAAGTTGTTTAAACTCTTCTTCTTTTGTAAAATATGGATAATAATATTACCTACCTCACAAAGCTATTTGGAAGAATAAAGAATTTAATACATGTATGATATTTAGGAGAAGGCCTAAGTTATCTGTCAGCCCCCATAAGGAGCCCCCAAAAGCCAGTTGAGCCAGCAGAACTCAATTTAACCTACTGTGGTAAAGGGGAGTACCAATCCATAGTCTTAGGAGAGTCTCAGAAGAGGGAAGTCAAGAGGAAAAAAAACATATATGTATTTTTATGTGTGTATATATATGTTTATATGTGTGTTGTGTATGGTATTAGAATTTGGACTGATGATTTTGGGAGGAGTCTTGCAGAGCAGGTTAGGCCATTTTTGATGTGAGAGTTATGGATTGGTGGGCACAGTGGGGCAAGGGGTTTGGTTCGAGTATTGATGCAGAAGCAGTTAGTCTTGCTAAATGAGTTGTTTTAGTGTGTCTTCTAGGAACAATTTCCTGGTCCACGTAGCTGTTAATTTTTTGCCCAGTCCCAGAACTGTTTAGCACAACAACAGGAAAGTGTGTTGATTTCAGTTTCACATCAGATGTAGTAAGGGCTAAATATGTATTACCAATTTTCATTATTTTTTAAAATTATCATTATTTTATAGATGAGACTTAGGTTAGATAATTTTCCCACGGCCACACAGTCCAGTTATCATTATTGCCCACGTTTTGTTCATATCCAAATGCATTCATGTAAGTGTAGAATTAACAAGGTCTGTACTTTAAGCATCTCCTTGCTCAAATAAGCCTCATTCTCTTATAGGAGAATTTTTCTTAATTTTAGTGTGTGGGCTTTCAGTTTTGTTTTGTTTGTATTAGTTCAGCTGGAATCAGTTAAGTTTGATGGAGCTGATGGTGGTATGTGAATGGTGTTGGTAGCAGCAGCGGGGAGGGATGGGGTACTATGGATATCCTCATCAACTCCCCCTCAAAACACGAAATATATGTCAGTTAGGCAAAGCTGTTCATCAGACCTATTGCAGTAAGAGGGAACATTACCTGGATAGTTTTAGTTAGGTCTCTGAAGGGAAAGTCAGAGAGGGATATCTATCAGTGTTGAGATCTGGTCACAACTGGTTTGAAGTGGCTTTTTCAAGACAGAAAACTGAATGAGATTAGACACAGTTGGTGGCATAAAACTGGTGGACGCAGTGAGGCAAGAGTTTTGAAGCAGCTCCAGTTAAGTAAAATATTGTTTGATAAGTGAACTGTTGGCCAGGTGAGCAATCTATTGTCCTAATAGGAGAGCTGTTTGCCTAGTTGAGCAAACTATTTGCCCAAATTGGTTTGCACAAATTTCCTAAAGCCAAGAGTGAAATTATTTATTGGTTATATTCTTATCTTCCTGGGTGAGAACTTTTCTGAAACAAACACTTAAGTCATGTTGACACAGGTGGGCTTAGTTCTCATTCCTATTGGATGTAGGTGGGTTCAATTCTGAAATCAGACAGTGATGGATTATACTTGTGCTTATTCTCATTCCCAAGACTATTTCTTTTCTAAAAACCCCCTTTCGTATGTTAATCCTCTAATCAGGTAAGTTGTATGCAGATTGAAAATTTCAAAAATTTATTAGGTTAAACAATGTTACTCAGGCCAACTTAACTTATCATTGATTAACTTTATCTGCAGCCTTTGTATAGCATTTTTAATTTGTGGCAACTTTGTTAACACCTCTATCTTATAAAGTGCAAGTGTTTGTTTATTCACCTATGCACTAGAATTTTACTATCTTGTAATGTTGTGTCAGCTGGGCTAAGTCACTTGCCAAAGCTAAATGTCCCCTAGTCTTTTTCAGTTTGGATATATCTGTGCCTTTTATTTATTAATTATTTTTTTCAATTTTCTACCTTTTCACGGTAAATTAGTTGGGAGATAATTCCGTTTTTTTCATGCTGCTGCTGATCTACTTCTTAGGGTTTCACTTTTACTCACCAAATAAAGAAAAGAAAAACAATTATACAATTGTACCTGAGCAAGCAGATAAAGCCCTAAGATGAATAGCCGTAAGGATCCACCTAACTACGTATCAAGTAAAAAAGAATGTAAGCATTCTAGGCAGAAGCTAAATAAATATCGTTAGGGAAGGAGGAAGGAAGGGAGGGAAGGAGGGAGATAAGTAAAATTTTTAAAACTATTAAAAAAGAAAATCATTCTTTAAAAAGATGTGTTGAAACATGATCAACAAAAATAACAAAAAGTTTTTAAATAAAAGGAATGAATCATTTGGAAAGGAGATATTCCAGATTTTAAATATAGATATCCAAGTGCATAAACTGTGTATCACAAATCAAGTTTGCTAAGATGCCATAGTAATTTAAAAATAAGAAACAACTAGGAAATGGTCAATGATCAACATTAAATAGAAGTCTAATAAAACCAGTATGCAAAGGGACAGAGTATGTCAGGCCTATGAGGACTGTAAGCAAAATGCAGAAATATCTCTCTCTAAATTATTATTTTTATAAATTTTATCTCCCTTGGTTAACCAATGAAATTCTACAGGTGAAAGTTACAATTAAATACGCATTTCCTATCCATTATGGAGTGTACAAAAAGAACTATAAAATGAAATGCAAATGAATTACCCTTTCCTGGAGGGGAAAATAAACGTTAACAAGGAAGCTGTACGGTAACAGGAACCATAGACATCTGACAAGCCACTACCAATTATGTATTATAATTCATGTTAATAATCAGCCTAGGGGCTTCCCCGGTGGCGCAGTGGTTGAGAGTCCGCCTGCCGATGCAGGGGACACGGGTTCGTGCCCTGGTCCGGGAGGATCCCACGTGCCGCGGAGCGGCTGGGCCCGTGAGCCACGGCCGCTGAGCCTGTGCGTCCGGAGCCTGCGCTCCGCAACGGGGGAGAGGCCACAACAGTGAGAGGCCCGCGTACCGCAAAAAAAAAAAAAAAAATAATCAGCCAGTTTTTTCAACTTTACATGTATTCATAGCACTTTATATTAAGTACAGAGAAAGCAAAGCCAGCAACCAGCAGCTGAGGCAGATCCTTCCAACATGGCAACCAGTGGCAGTCAGTTAACTGCACCCTTGTGGCAAGTTCTTTCTTGAAGGCAAGTCTCACAGGAGCACATTCATAGCTATCACAGCCTCACCTTGTGCCACGTCTTCCTGTATGCTGGGGAGCAGCTCCTCAGTGGTCTCCATGGGACTCTCTTCCTGAGAGAAAAGCTAGAAGGAGGTTAATGGGGTAAACTGCAATCGCCATCGCCACAGTTGGTCTTGGGGCAGCAACTGATGCTCACCCAAGTCTCTCCTCCGCTATCCATTCCAGATTCTAGCAGTTCTAGTTATCTTACCTGGTGGTTTGACCTAAACCTTCATTGCTGATGGATCTGAGCTCTTGGCAACCATTCTTAGCAGGAGTTGTTGCTCCTGTCAATTCATAATTAGAGTGGGACAAGGGAGTATGAGGAAGTGACCAGGTTCCACACATACTCCTCCTTCTACTGTTGAGGGTCAATTCCTCTGGTATGACGGCAACTCTTTCTCTTGCCACAAGGAATCCTAAGTGCCCTGGTAACAGCAGCAGTGTGTAGTTCAATACTACCCTTGCTGTTCCCCTGGTAAATGTGCATCCTTTAAGGCAGGGTTTCTCAACTTTAACACTATTGACATTTGGCAGGAGGGTTGTCCTGCACGTTGTAGAATATTTTAGCATCATCACTGGCTTCTACACAGTAGATGCCAGTATTTCCCTACCCATTAGTTATGGTAAGTGGGGCCACCCTTGTTTCCATCCCTTGGATTTCAGATCCCATATATTCTTCCTATTTGGGACACAAAGCAGTATAGTGACCTCTGATTTAATGTCAATATCACATTATGAAGGATGGCATGCCATTCTTTCAGACTGTTTATGCTGAGCTGGTGCTTCAGCTGGGTCTTTAGAAGCATGTTCCAGCTCTCTGAGTCCAGTTACTTTTGGATATTGTGATATACGATGCTGCACCTTCTCTGCTGTGAAGTGGGCCCATTGGTTAGATTTTTTTATTGTTTGGGATTTAATGTTTGTGGATCAGGCATTCCATAAACTCTGGACAGTTGAGATGACTGAAGCTCAAAAGGTAAACCAATACTTGTAATAGGTATCTATCCCTATCAGGATGAACCATAGCAAAGGTATGATGTAGTCAACTTACAGCTACGTCCCTGGTTGGTTTCTTCAAGGAACAGTGCCAGATCATGTGCTCAGTGTTGGTCTCTGCTGGCTACACAAAGGTAACAGTAGGTAGAATGGCCTTGGTAAGTTGAAGTCCATGCCCTTGGGACCATATATAATCTTCATCTCTCCCATCATGTCTGTTCCATTCATTTGCCCATTGTGCAAGTTCCAGGGAAGCCAGTGATGAAGGCCATCTAATGTCAACTGGCCGAGTCACTTTGTTTACATGGTTAATTCAGTGCCTTTTCCATGTTGGATGTCTTCTCATAGCCATTACTGTATGATACAAAACTCTTCACATTTTATTTCCACTCCAGTAATGTCCAACCACCTGCTTCTGTGCCAGACTTCCTTGACTTCAATCTTCTAACCCCTTTCCTTCCAGACCCTTAACCAGATGGCTAAGTAATTGGTCACTGCACAAATCTCTCTCTCTCTCTCTGTCTCTCTGTCTCTCTCTCTCTCTAAATATAGTGTTGGCACTATAACCCTAACAGGCCTATCAGACACTGTGCTATTTTCTTTGTTGTAGGAGACACAAAATGCAGCAATCTGTCTTTCAAATTTGAGGTAATATCCCAGTACAGCCATGACCACTAAACCCCTAAAACTATACTGAAGTGACAGGTCTGAGATTCTTTGTAGGGTTTATCTCCTACTCTCTGAAGCACACGTTGTCTTGCCAAGATTTCCAGTATGCTAGCCACATCTCACTCTTCCTGTCCAATCAGCATGATGCTGTCAGTACAATGGATCCATGTGATGTTCTGTGGGATGTCCCAATGGTCCAGAGCTCTTCACATTATATTATGTCATGGGAGGGAGTGTGATTAATATAACCCTGCTGCAAAACTGTAAATGAATACTGTTGCATGTGAAAACAAACTGTTCATCATCTTCTTTTCCAATGGGAATACAAAAGAATCCATTTGCCAAATCAGTGGCTCTGTGCCATAGACCTGAGGCCTTATTAATTTGCTCTAGCAATGTTTCCACATTCCACACACCAGCTGTGATAGTACTAGTAATTGGTTGAGCTTGTGGTATCTCTAGGATCCATCTTGTTTCTGCTGGGGCCAGACTGTGAATGAAAAGGAAATATGATAATGATCATCATTCTAGTTTTTTATTTATGTCACTAATCTTTGCTACCTTATTGCTACTGCACAATGTGATATGGTTTTTAATTTGCCATCTGGGCCAGTGGAGTCAGATTCAGAGGTTTCCAATTACCTTCTCCCACAATAATAGCTCTTACCATACCAGCCAAGAACCCAGTATGGGGGTTACTCCAATACCCACTGTATCAGTTCCAATTGTATACTCAGAATCTGAGGAAATGATGACTATGTTGGTCCACAGACCCAATGGTGCACTGTGAGCTGGGCTTTAGTCAGGACTTCACTTATTACCTGGCTTCCACAAGCCCCCACTCTAACAGAAGGGCCATGAGAATGCTTCGAATCTCTGGCTATCAGTGTCAGCTCAGACCCTGTGTCCAGTACTTCTTGAATTATCTTTCCCAGTGTGTAGGTGGCCATAAGTCCCTTTAGGAGAGGACTGAGAGAACCATTACATTATTTACTTGCTTCAGTGTTGCAGAGTCCTTCATATGAGAGACCTAGTTATATTTTCAGTCGATGGGTTCCAGATCTGAAAATGATTTCAGCAACTAAACAGGGAATTGTGACTTTTTATCTGGAAGACTGTCCTCAACTTCCTATTCCTCCATTCTTGACTATTTCTTGTTGTAGATATTAGTCAGCCATCTTTTTGGTTGCCTGTGTATTCCGCTCTTAGGGATACCATGCTCAACTGTCTCCATAACTCCCTGGAGGTCATACCCCCTTCACAGCCCTTCTGACCTTGCTGGTATTAATGATCATTGTGGTCCCCAAGCTTCTGGTGGTTAAGAGCTACCACCTGGCCTCTATTTCTTTGCAGTCCCATTGTCCCCAGTGACATTACATGCTCAGAGCTAGTTTGCAGAGAAGGACCTATATTGACCTCATAAGTCATGACGGTGCTATAATCATCAGTACATTTCTTATAGTCATGGTGCATGGTGTTCTCTGGGACCACCCATAAAATATAATCTTCTGATGAGCCTTATGACCACACATATCCATTCCAGCAGGCCCACTTTCCTCACTCTCTTTATTCCTTCTTCTACTCTCTGCCAAGGCATCAAGAAATCCACTTTGCTCTGTGGATTGGCCATCATTTTCCATGCTTCCTACCTCAGGGGTCATTGGCAAGGTTTTATGCCCTTTGTCCTCAGAGAGTGTCTCCAAGTCAATGAATTCTTGCCCTCCTTGGTCAAACACCCTCAAAATGAAAAGTTAACTCTAAGCCCAGATAGTTTCACTTATGATTTCTACCAAACATTTAGGGAAGAAATGAAAAATACTAATTCAACATTAAATCTTCCAGACAATTGAAGAGGAAGGAATACTTAATGACACATACCCATGATGAAATAATTCTAAAATCCATAGAGAAATGAAAAAAAAAAAAAAAGTTCAAAAAACTTATAAAATAGTAAAAAGCTAGAAAAATCTATAGTACATGACTTCAAGACTTATAAATCTGTAGTCAACAAGACTGTGGCATTTACATAAAGGTAGACACATAGATCAATATAATAGGATGGAGTCTAGAAATGGATCCACACATATATTCTCAAGTGATTTTGAACCAAAGTTCAAAAGCAGTTCAGTGGAGAAAGGATAATCTTTTCAACAAATGATGCTGAAACAATGGATATCCATATGCAAAAGAAAGCACTGTCCATACCTTGCCACTTACACAGAAATTAACACCAAGTGAATCATAGACCTAAGTATAAAATCTAAAACCATAAAAGTTCCTTTAGGTAAATATTTCTTAGATACAATGCAAAACGCATGATCAATTTAAACAAACCATAAATTGGACTTTACCAAAATTTAAAAAATATAAGTAAACAACTTTTGCTCTCTGAAAGTCACAGAGGTGACTTTCCTCTGTGGAGAGGATACCAAAGGTATTGAGGTCCAGTCTCTTAAAAGAATGAAAAGACAAGCCATAGACTGGAAGAAAGTACTTGTGAATCACATACATGAGAAAGTACTTATATCCATAATATATAAAGAACTTTCAAAATTCAGTGATTAGGAAGCAAACAATATGATTTTTTTTTTAACAGCAGAAGGTTTGAACAGACTCTTCTCCAAAGAAGATACATGGTAGACAAATAAGCAGAAGAGGAAAATAATAATTATGATAGTGATGAAATAATAATAAATTTAGAAAGTAAAGCCTGTAAGGAAGTTGTTACTGGGTAAGGATTATTTAATTTAGCAATTTGAATTGGCTCTTCCAAGTTGGAACCAGAATTAATTAAACTGTGGGCATATGTGAAATTACAGGTGAGCCCTTCCTGCTACCGTCTTTGGTTGTCTTTATTCATGGTCTTATGTTGGTGGTAGCAACATGCAAAGTCAGGAATTATTTGGTTTAGCTAAGCATAAAGATTGATTCAGTATTTGCTCTGGGAAGATATAAATTTTCTCTGCTGCTTTTGCAGTTTGTTTATAATGTTTCTTAGTTGTAAAACTACAAAGGCCATTCCTGTGGTAGAGATAGAGGGGATGGGATGGAGAGGAGTGCTTCTTGAATAACAAATTAGAGGGAGAGTCAAGAAATTATGTTGAGCTGTTAACCTCAAAAGGAAATGGTCTAATTATACATTGGAACCATTTATCTTGGAAATATCATGCAGCCCAGGGCTTAAAGGGAAAGGGCCAAGGATTAGATCCAGAGAGAAACCTGTGAATTTGTTTCTACAGTGTTCTGAAAACCCCATCAATAGAAGCAAAGGGGCCAACTGGCCAACTGAGTTGGTCTTAATACCTACTCTGTCCTTGGCATCAGCAGACAGGGGAGTATGTACAGTCCTTTACAGAACAGACATAGTCTCTGAACTCTGAGTTTACAATCTGTCGTCAGCATTTGGGGGTGTAAGGATAAGGCTTCTATACTTAGGCGGGTTTTTTTTTACTCCAAATCAGGTCAGATTGCTGGATATTAAGTTCATATAAGCCAGTATTAACTTTAGGCCATGTCATAAAAATTGAAACTGATCCCACAAGTGACCCAGATACATTGAGGGATCATCCTGATCTCCAGGGACAGAAACTTTGCATCTAGATAATAAGGCCTAATTCTCTCCCAAAGTTCTTCTCTAGGCCAAAGACAAGATCCCTTGGTACCAAGTAAATAACCATGTTATCAAGTAAGAATTGACTGTTCAGGGTGAGCACACTAGCCCACCCCAAACCCTATATGTGTCTTTTAACTGGCCTCTGCTCCAAAACATTTTAAACAAAGTATGCGTGCCATGAATTTCAAACTTGTAAAGCTTCTCATGTACATCTTCACATAGAAAAATAGATAAAAAGATATTCACATGTTTCCAGGACTTTGGGGAGTTTTCTTCTCATTTCCTTTCACTCCATACAATAATGTAGAAATGCCTTTATTCCGTTTGGCTGATCTTAATGTTATTTAATTATCATTTTATTTAAGTTACCAAATAGACCCTAGGATTCTAACATATATATATATATATATATTTGAGCATATTTGTAGTGTGATCTATTTTTAATATCTTTTATAGAATTTGATATATTTTGGTAGGATATTAAGAGCAAGGGTTCCCTTTGTGCCAAATATTTTTGTGTTAATAAATGTAATATTCTGGAGCTGTATGTTATACTATTAATAATTAATAACAATTTACTGAGCACTTACTGTGTGCAAAGCAGTGTGTCAAGTGCTGACATAATTTAATTTGATCTTTAAAACAACTCCATACTGAAGGTATTATTGACACTTTAAACAGTTGAAGTTGAAGTTCAGGAGAGTTAAGTAAACTATACAAAGCCCCACTGTCAATATGACCCCAAAGGTCCTTCATCTTAACTTCTGTTCTATATCACCTCACCACATTTAAAATTCCTTTGTTCTCAAGAAGCTAACATTCCAAACAGATGTTAATGTTATAACTTTTTCTTGCAATTTCCACTCATGGTTTGACCTAAATTTTGGGTCATCTCTTTTTTTTTTTTAATTTAATTTATTTTTTTATACAGCAGGTCCTTATTAGTCATCAATTTTATACACATCAGTGTCAATACATGTCAATCCCAATCACCCAATTCATCACACTGGGTCATCTCTTGCTTTGGTTACATGCAAAATTGGCCAAAGAATTAGCACCCATAAAAGGAAGAGATTCTGATGAAACTTCTACTGACTATTGATCATTTCAGGACTTTAATGGAAGAAGTTTATTTCATATTTCAAAGGGAAGACAAGTTCACTGTGAATAGTCTTTTATTAAGCAGCATTCTAGACAGCAGTCAAACTAGGAGGACCAATGTAATTACACATGTTCTCAACTAAAGCACATTAGTCATGTTCTATTTTAGAAGGAGAGCCAGGTTTGGGGTAGGCGAGAAAAACAAGTGGAGTGATTGAACCACTAATTTGTTCTATGTGATATACATAAAGCAAAGGTGCAAAGTGGAAACAAGGTGAATGAATGTGTTTTCATCTGAAGAACATGTCCTTTGGTTTTTGCATTTTTCATGACCAGCCATATATAATAGCCACCTACATAGTACAAAATTAATTGTTCATTTTTATTCTAAAATATCAGCAGTTTTTAGTTTAGTTGTGTGGTTTTCCTCTTAGAAAGGATGAATGAGTAGCATCTAGTGCATAGTATGGGGACATAGATCCAGTTTATATTTTTGATGTATAAATTTCAGAGTGTTTAGCTTCATGTTTGGCATAAATAACTAAACAAACATATAATTACAAAAATAAATGTATTTCATGATTTGGAGCCATTGCATGTTTGAATAAGAACATTTTGTTAGGAAGCAAGTTGGGGCCCCTAAAATAGCATCATCCACCTAGAAAAAGGTTTTGAGTGTCTATTTAAAAATTTTTAAAACACACACTTGGAATCACTTTCTTGAAAATGTTTAATAACTTCTGATTAAATGTGTTTTAAAATGTTGTGACGTGGTCATTTGAGTTTTGTACTTTGAGATGGGCTATAGAGTTAAGGCTTTAGAAAAGATAAATTCTTTATCATGTTCTATATTTTCTGACTGGAATGCTTACCCTGGTAACAATTGAATGAGTAATTTATTTCACCCACCCAGAAAAAAAATTATGTATCATTAAAGAGAAGCAGGAACCCAGCTAGTAATATGGATAAGAAAACTTTTCCTAATTAGGCAAGAGACTAGCTTTCATGAAGATCAACATCTTCACATCCTGGCAAATTAATCTCTCTTAGCAGGAACTGGAAAGAGGATACTGTCTTTATCTTCCACAAAGGGCAGTGTTATTTTTGTGATATGAGAGATGGAAGGAAGCAAGGGTGAGAAAAGACAACCTAATTCTGCCCTTTGATTAACTAACTATGAGCTTCTTGAAGTAAAACAACAAATAATGAGTTTCTTTTATTTCCTATAATTCAATGCCTTGCAGAAGGTAGAGGTATATGTGTGTTTTGTGTGTGTGTGTGTGTGTGTGTGTGTGTGTGTATTAAACCTTCTTTCATATTGGCCATTAGGTTCTACGCCCTAAAAAGATGAACAAAAAGCATAGATTTTACATAAAAACAGTATCACAGCTATGAGAAAAAAGGAAATATAATGAATGACAAGTTTTATTTCAAGGAAATATAAAGATGGAAGGCACATTTTTGTTATAACGGGATAAAATGAGGAGGATATTAAGAGATAATGAGTAGAAGAAGAGTGAAAAAGGTAGCAAACTGTGCAAAGGAGTTTATTGTAAAACAGGTGTTGGTGGTTTTCTTTAATATTGTAATGTTTGGAGTTATTTTGTGTTGTGATGAAAGTTTTAGCTGTTTGAATCAATTGTCGAAAGGACTTTATGTTAGTCAGAAGTGTTTAGGGTGGCCATGGAGGTATGATGCACAGACTTCCTTTCAAAAGAAAACCTGTCAAAAGAAGTACAGTTAAATCACAGCCTCCAGGTGCAGGTGCCTTCAAACTATGGCAAACGTGAACATGAGCCAGGGCTTCATGTTTCTTGCACAGTGCTCAGCCAGAGAGCGTGGCAGTGGCAAAAGAGCCTCAGTTCTGAGGCAGAACAGGACTCCTCAAAAAGCAGTCTTTCTAATGAAGCTTCCCATGAGGTCAGCTGAGATTTTCTGAGCTGCACTGCTGTGTGAGGCTTACCCTACCCAATTCTCTGGCCTTCCTTCCCTCTTTCACAGGAGCCAGAACTTTATCACAGTTGGAAGGCTTTCCTTGGATGTTCTTGCCCCCTTTACCTTTTTATGTTTCACAGATATTTTTTTTCCAATACATTTTTTGGGGTTTTGTCTTGTTTTGTTTTGGTTTGGTTTTTTTTTTTTTTTTTTGCACTTTTAACTCAGTGGCTTCTGCTTCCCGAAAGAACCAGTTGACATGATTGACAGTGGAAGTGGTTTAGGATATCAGTGAATAAGATAGAGTTTGGCCACTGGATCATTTGCCACCTACCAGAAAATGAGGATCCCTTCCCAAGTGGTGTATGGATCATGGATAGTTTCTGGCACAAAACAGCAGTCCAGCTGATAAACATTTCATCAGTGGTGACTTTGGAGAATGTCTTGTTGAGTGTGAATTCCCTAGCTAGGACAATATTCAGGTATTTGAAAAATATGGAGCAAAGAACCAACAGAAAAACAGTGGAATTACCTGATTATTAGTAAGTTATACTGTAGACCTAAAGACAGTTAATGAGAAACTGAACATGGTTAAGAAGTAGCTTAAATGTAAGTATGAAAGCAGGAAGACTTCTTGGGTAGCTTTTAAACAGTTTCGTATCTTTTGCAAAAGGAGAGTGTACATAGTTGGAGAGAAAATTCAGAATCTGGTATTTAGGGCCACTGAACTGCAAAGATGATTAAATGTTCAGTTGAGGAGTGTTCTTATGATAAGGTCAGAGCTCTGCTTAGCAAAAGTTGGGGCATAGAAACATAGGATGGGCACATGTGGGTGAATTCCCCCACAGAGCTACAACCTGAGCACCTGCAGAGTTAGCCCAAACACCTCTCTGAAGAGCTAGACATTTTCCCTTGCAGGAAGATAGTTTAGAGGCTGATCCCACACAATGTAAAAGAGACATCCCTCAGGAGTTGCCTCTATCTTCTCTCCTGGCTTCTAGGCTGAAAAGTATTGTTAAATTCCAACATAACCCAGCTGTGGAATGAAAACATACTGGTATTGATAAACAAGAAAAGAGATAATCACCCCATGAATCCTCAAGAATTAACCAGCATGTATTATCAGGAGTCAGGAAAGTATCTGTGGGATTGGATTTTCAGAGTATGTGGTTAATAGGCCTGGAAGTTATGACTAGAAAAGTAAGAATTTATTGATGTGGGGGCATTTTCTTGAAACATGGGATTTAATGTTCTGGTAAGGATCCCAGGGCATGGAAAAAATTTGCCAGAAGAATGGGTCTTAGAAATCTGGAGAAAGTCTTAATAATATTGAAATTCCTGAATTGCCACGTAAGATGGTGGAGGCATAAAATGGGTAAAAGTCTCTGGGAAGCGGATATGTTGGAATGGATATATCACGTCATGTCAAGAGACCTATCAGAGTAATTTTTCCCATGGAAGAACCCATAGGGCACATAATTCACCAAAGCCATGGGGAATGTGCTGGTGAGACACCAGAATCATTAATTTGCTCCATCATGGCTCTTTTCTGAGGATCAGGGCTGACAGTGGGGAAACTGTTACATAGGTTAGTGTGTTAATAACGATGGAGATGATGGGAGGCCTGAAGTCTCTGGGTCCAGATGGCTGTGCTTAACTGCTGTAATCAGGAGGCTGCAATGACCATAACAGCTAGCAAGGTCGGAGGGGCAACCAAAAAGCCTTCATCTGCAGAGAGTTTATATGCCGTCAGAAAAGAAGATTAGAAACAGTCTGCATTCACAAGGAACCCTCAGCAACATAATGAACATTTTTTTCTAAATTTTGACTATGTCAACTCTCCTGCCCTCTGTCATAATATAGTCCAAAGATATCAGAAACATCAGGAAATTTCACAGAACATGACATTGTTCCATTATACTCAAGTTGATCAAGACAGACTAAGAAAGCAGTGGCTAATGAGCTCAAAGCCTAGGTAAGACATACAGGCTCCAAAATGGGATAAAATCTACAAAGTGTCAGGACTTGCCACTTGTAGTCAGATTTTAGGTGTCCTGTGTCTATAATGTACTGGGTTATCCCTGTCAAAGTAAAAGACAAATTGATGTATTTTTGTTTTGTATCCCCGCCACAAAGAAGGAGGCACAAAAGTTGATAGTCCTCTTTGAGCTCTGTGGACAACCCATTCCACACCTAAGAATAGTGTCTGGCCCGTATATGGTGTAACACAAAAGGCTGCCAGGCTTGAGTGCAGTTTGGAGTAGGAAAAGGCTCTGTAGCTGGTCTAGGCTGCAGTGCAAGCAGCCCTGCTGCTTGGACCATACTATCTGGAAGACCCTGTACTATTGGAGGTGTCAGTTATGAAGAAAGGTGCAGTTTGATGTATATACCAAGAGCCAGTGAGAGAATCACAACATTGACTTATGGGATTTCCGGATCAAGATCATACTATCTATAATGGAGAATTATAAATCTTTTAAGAAACATCTCCTGGAGTGCTCTGGGGTACTTGTAGAGATGCAATATTTGACTATCAAGTCAAACAAGTGACCGTGAACCCTTAGCTTCCCAATTCAAGTGAACCCAGTAGCAGTCCATCATAAAATAGAAATGACACATCTGAATCTAGCCAACTAGAAAGTGTGAATAAGCTTCATGTACAGGAAATCCAGGCTCCCAAGTGATCCCATCTGGTTGAACCAATGTTCTTCCCTCACCATGCAGCTAAGGTCAACTTAAAATGGTACATTTGGTCATATACTTTGTGCGGGATGAGAAGTAGCTTGAGGTAAAAAGATATATGGATTCATGGAAAGGGGCCAGTAGCCTGGCCAACTGGTGAGAGATCTAGATAGAAAAGGATCAAAAGATTAGGTTAAATGATAACAGATGTGGAAAGGTGAGGTAGAAAGATGTTGATGGATATATGGCAGCAGGCAAAAGTATAAGCTTTATTTTATCCCATATTAATTTCTATTAGAAAGCATTCAATACAGAAGAGGCAGTGAACAACCAAGTTTAAAAAAAAATGGCTATGTTAGTTGATATTAGCCAGTGTCCATCACTGGTCACTCCAAAACAGGCACAATGGGCACATCAACAGAGTTGCCACATTGGCCAACATGGATGCGAAGCCTGGGCTCCACAGTATGAATTCCTGTTTAATAAAGCCATTCTGACTACTGCCACCTCTAAATAGCCAACATATCAGCAATAGAGACCAACAATGAGCCCTTGCATAGCATTATTCCTTGAGAAGATCAACTGGCCACTTGACTGAAAGTTGATTAGGTTGGGACCCTTCCTTCCTAGAAGAGACAGTGGTTTGTTACTCTAGGAAGAGATACCCATTCTAGGTGGATTTGCCTCTCCTGGCTGCAGATCATTGGCTAGCACTACTATCAGGAGGCTTAAGGAGTATCTGATCTACTGAGTTGGAATTATGCACAAATCTCTGCAGTGAAAGTCCACTTCACAGTGAAAGGGCTACAGAGGTGAGCCATGAAAATGGGGTCCCTGGTTGTATTGCATACCACACCATCTAGATGCTGCCAGCCTGAAAGGTAGAGCACCGGAATGACCTGCTGAAGGCTGAAGGTGAAGCACCAGCTTGGAGGCAGTGCTGTGCAAAGACTGTGTGCAGGCTGAACTGACTACTGATGCGACAGAGAAAGCCCAGAGGCAGAAAGTCTGAGGGTAGCACGTCTAGTGCTTGAGTTGTGATGCTGTCAGCATCCTCAAAACTGCCAGAGTCAAAGGTGGGCTTTGAGATAATAGAAAATATATATACATTGGTCTCTGCCCCCAGTTCCTGGCACAGAACTCTTAAAATTCTTTTAATTTCCTAAGTAATGAGAACGTACACAGGAGCGTCTTTTGTTTAAATATTTGGCCTTTGACCCTCATTCCTAATATAGAGCTCCTAAATCCCTTGGAATTTCCTGAGTGATAGGAGTATCCTTTGTTCAAATGAGAGGACTACTGGGGGCTCCTGAATGGGGGCTGGTCACCAGAAAGTCCAAACCATGATTAGAAGCTTGAAATTTTCAGCCCATTCCTCATTTTCCACAGAGGGGAGAGGGGTTAGAAATGGAGTTAGTGATCAATCATGCCTATGTGATGAAGCCTCCATAAAAATCCCAAAAGTACTGTACAGGGTTTGAAGAGTTTCAGGAAGGTGCTGTGAGAACTCACTGTCCCTCCCCCCATACCTTGCCTTATGCATCCCTTCCATCTGGGTTTTCATATGCATGCTTTGCCAGGTCTTTATATAATAAACTGGCAAACAGAAAGTAGACTGTTTTCCTGAGTTCTGTGAGCAGCTTTAGCAAATTAATCGAATCTGAGAAGGGGGTGGTGTGAGCCTCTGATTTAGTGCCTATGAGTCAGAAGCACAGGTGACAACCTGGACTTGCAATTGGCATCTGAAGGGGCGGGGGCAGTCTCGTGAGACTGAGCCCTTCCTTAACCTGTGGGAAGTGACACTATCTACAGGTAGACACTGTCAGAACTGAGTTAAATTGTAGAACACCCAACTGGTGTCCCGGAATTGCTTGGTGGGTATAAAACCCCCACCCATCTGGTGTCAAAAGTGTTGTGAGTTTGGTAATAATGTGAGAATAAAGGAGAGACACGGGACTTGTGCAGGTTTTCTTTACATGGGTTCAGGTGATATAATATGTGATACCAGGTGTTTGCATCAAACTCAGTTCGCACTTGAGTTCCTCCTCTCTGCCATGAAAATAGCAAGTCCCAGAGGAGAGCGGCTGCTTCTTTAGTCTAGGTCTAGAATGAGAAGACACGAGGAGCGAGATCCAGTTGAGCCCTAGTCCTCATGTAATATAAACAAAAACTAAATATTTATGTCATAAGCCACTGATATTTTAGAGTTGTTTGTTATTTCACCCAGAATTGACTGATATATTAACCAAGGTTTGAGTTGAGGGTGTTGTATAGATTTCTTAAAATCTTTTTCTGTTTTTTCTTTTTAGTGCCAGAAGGAAGAAAATAATAGAAGGTTCACCTTTGATATTCAAAATAGTATAGAATTTTCATTATAAAAATCATGAATAATGGGCATTTAAAATTTCTATTTAGCTGCTTTTTATAGGTTTACCTAGAAAGACTGCATTACTATTCCATGATATTTCTAACTTGAAAAGTATTTCATAAAGAGTATTCTAGGAAGTTTATCTATTTAAAACATGCCGTCTCTAAAAACAAATTTAAAATATATAAGGACCTTTGAACAATCAATAAAGCATTTCAGAGGTTATTTTTGCAGACTTGGGAATTTGGTTTTCATTGTAATCCTCTTCAAAATTCATTTTCATGAAAGAAAATACTCATTTAAAGTCAATAATGGTAAACAAATTTTTATTCATTTAATATTTTAAAATACTAAAAAAATAAACTCAACCAATTATAATTTTAAGAAGATAAAGACAGTCATTCAAGTGATAGCTAATAAATCTGTACTTTAGAGCAAACCAAAATACAGTAGATAGCATAGAGTTTTATAGAGTATTTCAACCTACTTCTTAATAAGATATAATTTAATAATCATCGCAGGAACTATTCATTATGTATGAAATTTAAGTGAATAGCAATGTTACTTATTCCTTCAATCACTAAATAAGAAAAACAACATAAAATACCATTGAGTAATCTGAATATTTCTTTCCTCTAGGGACAAGGAAACTTTTAACAGAGTTGTTTTTCCAGTTGCTTTCATCAGATTAAAGCTTCTTCCCACTCTGCCCTATACTCTTTCAAAATCTTTTGGCCTAAATTGAGGCCAAATTTAACATGTCTAAATACTATTTAAGAACTGGGGAGAAACTATCAAGCAAAACCTTTTGCTTAATGTTCCCAATGTACTTTGAGTTTAAAGCTTAAAGTCCACCCCAGCTACTTGAAATTCAGCTCATAGAGATTTCCCATGGTCAGTGCTCCTGAGGAATTCTTTTTGGTCCTTATTTTCCTTCTCCTTGTCTCTCTATAGAGTCTTCTTCCTGTCGTACACACAGTAAGTCACCAAATTAGTCCTAGTTTGCCAGGGACTTTCCTAGTTTTAGAACGAAAAATCCAAAAATCCGGTATCTTCAGAAACCTCTGTGGCGTGGGCACATCAAAACAGTGGGTCACCCTTATCCAGTCCAACTCCAATCCTGTTTTTCCTCTTACCCAATTGACCTTTAATAGTAAATCTGCGGTGGTGTAAGAAGGAAAAGAAGGAAAAAATAAGCGAGGATATGAGAATGAAAATAATAGAGAAGATTAAAAAGGAATTAGGAATAGGAGGAAGGAATGAAGGAAGAATTCCACCCTGTTAAAGATGAGTACCCTTTCCTGAACAGCTAGCTGTTCTCAACTCCACATTCCCATTATCTTCTCCCCTCACTTATACATTTGATCTAAGAGCTTCTTCTGCCCACCCCTCCCCATCCAACCCCACCCCTCTTCCAGCCCTTTCTGGAAGAGGTGGTTGAGGACATTAGCCTTGAAGCCAGAATGCCTGGGTCCAAATTATGCCTCTATCAGATGAGTGCTGTGTGCAGGTCACTTGATCTCTTCTTTGTCCTCATAAACTCTGGATGAAAGTAATGCCTATCTCTGAGTTGTTGCTAAAGAAGTTAATACATGTACAGCTGAGTAATTCACTATATTATTGATATTACTCTTCTCCAACTCAGAGATCAAGACAAAAGGTAGTTAGAAGCTTTAGCACTCTATGCCAGGCTCTGATGGGTGGGCCTACGTACCTCACCACCATGTAGCAGTGTTTCAGTGAGGAACTGATTCTGGGTTCTAAGCAACTTACACATAAACTCTTGGGAAAGAACCTGCTCATAAGCATGAGATTGCCTGTAGATCAGGTACAATTTATATTGCACTTGTCATTCTCATGCTTTGTTGCTGAAGCTGATTTTATCTGAGCGTAAAAATCTGGCATAAGCCATTTGCTCATGCATTTTTAATTTATGGACTCAAGAGTTTGGAATAACATTCAAAGTCACAGATGCTTATCTGAACCAAACCCAAAATATTTTGAGGTTTTCATATCAGTCATAACCATCAGAGAACTATAAAAAAGAAAAAAACCTTCTACCAAAAAACCCAACTATAATTTACTTTTAATATTTATCTTGAGAAAAACTACCTCTGAATTTACAAACTATATCACATGTATGGATAGATTCAAAAATTATTTTGCTTCAGTGAAACTTGGGCAGAATAATGAATAGTCCCCTTAAAGGGATTCATTCAATTATTTCAGGACATTTATAATCTAAAAAATGTTTTTAATTTCTGAAGAGAACACAATTTTTAAGTAACAGAGGAAACCCCAGGGTACTTGGGATGGAACTGGGGATATTGGAAATAGAGAGAAGTTTTCCAGGTGCTCTAGAAGATAATTCTGAATAATTCTAATGGTAGACTAGAGCAGTGGGTAGCTTAGAACCCAAAGCTAGCTGTATAAGATAGATACACATAATGACAAATATGGCTTAAAATTAGTGGAGGTCCAGTGCACAAAGCTAAATAAATTTTACTGAGTAAGGCAGGCACAACTAGAGAGAGAGTCCAAAGAATGGAGCTTGATTAAATACTCTGAAGATTGGTCTGGAGGGCCTGTGGGCTTATGGGTAAGAAAATTTACAAGTTACATCTCTAATAATATTTGAAGGTCCATTAACTGAACCTTCCACATACTAAAATAAAATACCACCATGATTTTTTACTTTGTTTTCAGCAAATACATGTTTTAGATTTAAATGCAGATATCATAGCTAAAGTTGGCCTGAACTTAGGTTGAAAACCATAAACAACAAACAAACATTATGACTCTGACTAATGTATTAGGGAAGACAACGCTGTCTGTTCTTTATTTAAGATGGAAGTTTGAGGAGAAAGAAGCAAAAGACCAAACGAGAAATGATGGAATCTGCATCTGTGGCTACATTAAACCAAAGTGGTGGTGATGGTGGGAGGGAGCAGTTGATTTAATAAATTCTTTATTGTCTAATTAATTTAAAAATGATTCTATGGATAAAGAAGATGTGGCACATATATACAATGGAATATTATTCAGCCATAAAAAGAAACGAAATTGAGTTATTTGTAGTGAGGTGGATGGACCTAGAATCTGTCATACAGAGTGAGGTAAGTCAGAAAGAGAAAAACAAATACCGTATGCTAACACATATATATGGAATCTAAGAAAAAAAAAATAGGTCATGAAGAACCTAGGGGCAAGACAGGAATAAAGACACAGACCTACTAGAGAATGGACTTGAGGATATGGGGAGGGGGAAGGGTAAGCTGTGACAAAGTGAGAGAGTGGCATGGACATATATACGCTACCAAACGTAAAATAGCTAGCTAGTGGGAAGCAGCCGCAATAGCACAGGGAGATCAGCTTGGTGCTTTTTGACCACTTAGAGGGGTGGGATAGGGATGGTGGGAGGGAGGGAGATGCAAGAGGGAAGAGATATGGGAACATATGTATATGTATAACTGATTCACTTTGTTATAAAGCAGAAACTAACACACCATTGTAAAGCAATTATACTCCAATAAAGATATTTAAAAAAAATAGATTCTATCAAAATAGTTTCAGAACTATCAATTAATCGGTGAATTTTTAAAATTCTTCATGAGTTGTTTTCAATGTGGACATAGCTCTAACTTCTAGTTTGCACTAACTCCTTAAAACCAAACACTTCTGTATCAGCATGCCACCCTCTCTGTCACCACCTCCATGTCCCACCTCATTCTATTCCCACTCATCCTGTTTGCAATGACTTTGCACATGCTGTTCCTTCTGCTTTGAACTCCCTTCCCTCTTCTTAGTCTGATTATTCCTAAGTAACCTTCAAGTTTCAACTTATGTAACTTCTAACTGCAAAGCTTTCCTTGGACTGTCCCAGGTTTTCATCTATAATACTTCTAGATTTTGTATATAGGTCCATTATCAGTAGACAGTGATGTGATTGGTATCTGTTGTACAAGCATCGCTGAGTCCTTCTATCACTACAACGAATGGTTTATTTGTTTCCTTCCACCGATAGGTGAGGAACCTCAAAGCAATGACAAATTCTTATGCTTCCTAATACAGTGTCCAACATACAGGAGGCCAGGGATAGACAGAAAGTTAGTTTCAGCTCTAGTATCAATTCTATTTTACTGGTGTGGGTGCCAGGAGCACTTATGAAGGAGGATTCTGATGTTGAGCCTGTTCTAAGAGGAAAAGAATTCCATAATCAATTGGTGATGTCTGCCACGGGAGCTGGAAACTGGAAGTGGCAATACATGTGCCTCACATTTGCTTCTTTACCTAGGCATTCTGTAACTGTTCAGAGAATGAATACATAAGTAAAACAAACAGTAACAGCACCTGGAATTTATCCAGCAGTTTTAGATAAAATATGCTTTACCAACTCTCAGAGCCTCTGATTTAAAGGATACATAACACATTGAGTACATCTTATGTCACTACTTACTTTTGTGTAAGTTTGGATATAGGTATTAATTTCCCTTAGAAGGGAATCTGAGGCTCAGAGTCCATACAGACATGATAGGTTTTCATAAGACAAATGCTATCTCCGTAGTATCAAATACTCAGGGAGTCTGCTTTCTTCACTGACTTGACTAACAGATTTTACACAACTTGAAGATGACATGACCAGTCAGAAATAGGGCTTAGATGCTTCGATATTTGCCCAGTAGAGGAACCATATAATTTGTAGTTCATACTGGAACACTTTTGAGAATGAATGGGGTGATATTAATAATTATGCAGCAACAAATATTAATAATTATGCAGCAACAGGGGATGTAAACCAGGACCATTCTGGGAAATCTGGGATGTATAGTTACCCTACCCTGTAGAACCATTATTCTCATTCTCCAATATGATATATTGGTGTATTTGCTTTATATAGACCTATTGTAATTGTAATTTCCAATGGATTATCTATGGTTTCTTAAGGCACTATTGAGATGGCTTCTCAGGCTGCTTCTGGGCTTCACAGAAAAGGATGCTCTGATCCACTGTTAACCAAGATGTCCTGCTAACCCTGTAGCCCTACCTGTGATTCTCTGGACTTCAGATTTGTTGCCTACTGCTTCTAGTTCTAGCTGTGTTTCTCAGGATCTAGATTCTTTGTCTATCCATAATGTCATCATTGTGGACTTCTTTGTAGAGTTACTTCTACAATTTTGTAGCAGCAATTCTACTAATTGTAGAGAAGTAACTCTACTAATTGTAGAATTACTAGGCTTTTGGTCTTTGACCAGACCTCTCCATGCAGTGCATAGCTATGGTTTCTTGTCTTTTGTATCCTTTCGCCTTCAACTCCTAGCTTCCCAGCTATGACCAGTTTCTCCCTGGCACCTATAACTGACTAAATCCTAAGTACTTATGTAGCAGTTAATCTCAAAATCTAACTTCCAAGTCAGTGCTCTTTCCAGAGACTGTGGTTCCGTTTCCAAAATGAACAATAAAACATGAGTGATACAGGTAATTTTGAAAAAAAAGAGAACTTGAAAATAAAAATTACCCAGGAGAGTACCCCAATTATCAATTTTGTTTTGGCACAGAAGACACAGCCTGAATGGTCTTTGCCAAATCCCTCAAATGTTTATTAGATGGAGATTATAATAATGACAAATTCTAGTGAGTGTTTTGAAGAATAACATTTAAATGAAAATGGCTTGCTTTATTGATGCTAAATGATAAACACCTAACTCCTTTATAGGATCATACTGAAGAGAGGAAGTAATGAATAACATAGTCGTTAGAAAGTATGAAGTATGGTTTTTGTATGATTTAAATCTCAGGTATGCAAGAAATGGCTTTTGTATTATTTTTCTTAACCTACTTTTAACTCCAAGACCCAATTCCACCATAGTGACAAGAATTCCTGTAGCCCTCCCAAAATAGTATCAGAGACTGGGACACTTAAATCTTCCTGAACACAAGGAACACAGGGACCATCATGTCCCAGCTAACATGGTCACTTCTGATTTTTTCTCTATCCAAGAGATCCCCTTGAGGTCTGCTAGCTCTCACATGCTTGTCTGACATTCTCAGGTGGGACTCTTTGGAGAGGTGGGAGCCTGGGTGTAGTCATCCTTCCCTGTATCCACCTCACTCTTTTGGGTTTCCAAGGTCTAGTGTTCAACTCTGGAGTCATCCTGCCTCTCCAGCATTCGTCTGGGGACCAGGGCTCTGGTTCCACTGCTCTGGGGCCCACTGTCAATAAGACTCTCTCCTTAATTATTGGTGTAGGCCTGGAAACCAAAGCCAGGAAGGCTTTCAGTCTTCTGCTTTTTGCTTTACCACATTTGTCTCTGAAGGGATGAACCTGAGCCACAGAATCTATTACCCCTTAGAATGGAAAGCATGGGTGCAAAACAGAAAGGAAACAAGGGGGAAATGGGGAAAATAATATTTTTAAAACATACATTTTATGCAGACGTTCATATAAGGCTTCATACTGATGACCAGTTGAGAAAAGAAAGCACCTTTATTTCCTGTGAGGAATACTTTTGGCCTCTAAGAAGAGGAGGAAAGGAGGTTACTCTGTGCTTTTGACTCCAGCTTCAGAGTTGCACTGGCAGATAGGAGAAGATTTTTGAGTTCCTTCTTCTCTATTCTCCTCTTACAGAGCACCCTGATGATGGCACAGGGACAGCTGTCAGGGCTGGGCCTTGAGCAACTCAGCAGCTGAAGGCACCAGGAGATAAGGAACGGATAGCTCTCGCAGCCTCTTCCACTGAAACCACCTGTCCTAAACTAAGCGCTGGTTACTCCCTCATGGGTAGTATAACTACACAGTTGGTGAGAATTCCTTTAACTGGCTCTGGGCCAACATGATAAAACCAAAACTATAAAACTCACAAAAGTACTTCAAGAGAACAGTACCCACATTCTTTCTAGACACGGAATGTTAAAAACTACATATATACAATCCTCTGAGGATTTAGTTGTTTAGGAATATAATTCCTAGGTTGATTTTTCCCCACAGGAAACTATTTTAAAGTGAATGCAAAAAAAAGGTATAATCACCTCTCTAGTTTTTGTATTACTTTTTAGGAGAATAGGATACTCCTCTCAGCAAACACCCTTTCTCCCATCCATGTTTTATGGCAAAAGGTCTATTAGGGCTCATAAATGCAGTTGGGACCAATAATTAGCAAGTGTGATATTTTTTGACTATGCATTTCCTTAAACAGGTAACTTTTAAAGAAATATTGCTCTTTGCTTACACCTAGTCACATAATAAAATTATAATTGCATTTTACTGAGATGTTTGATTTACTTAGGTCTTTTATGTCACACCAAGAATAAAAGTTAATTAAGGCTTCATTTGATAGTCATTTATCAGAAAAGCTATATTGAAGACAAAATACATTGAACCTGTAGTTTTCTGGGAAGAGAACATGTAAATAATGTATTTGCAATCTGTATTTCCTTGTCAGCAGTAACCTGTACAGGTTTTCTACACAAGAGATTAAAGTGTGCGTCCTTGTGTATTTCCTACAGCTTGGGGCCTACAAAGCGTCACACTGTCTTTCAGTTATCACCTGCTCAATAAAGCCAGTTTAAAACCATGAAATGGCTTATGAGCACCTACGTGTTATGTAACATTTCTAATGGTTACTATAGCAACATTTTGTCCTGTACAACATTTCAGTTCCATGTGAAGTAATCTGTATTGTTATGGGATGCTTTGTCCCATGGTGATCACCGCAAACCATGCTTAAGGGTTTCAAACGCTGACTCCCCCACTTCCTTTTGTCCTACCTGGAAGGCACCTACCAAGCCCATTTTCTCCTTTCATGTAAGATTAAAGGGGGAAGCATACTGAAGAGGTTCGTCAGCTGTGCAACAGCGACCCCTAAAGGCGAAATGCCTTGACGATGACCAAAACCTCCCAAAGCTCAATGCTTCTGCCTCATATCAGGTCCTGCTGTACTGTGTTTATCGGGCGAGCTATCACAGCGTTAATCCAGAACTGCCTTTATTTTGACAACAAGAGATATTTTTGATGCCCAGAAACCCAAGTCCAAAGTTTCGGGAGCTTTACTACCTACCCTCCACGGCACATAAATTTTTGTCTTCTCTTTGTGCGATTTAAGGGAATCGTGGGTGAGTTGCTTTCTGTTCATCAGCCAATCAGCGTAATAACACATTTGTGCATAGTCGGGACACTACGCCTTTGATTTGCTTTTTCCTTGGTCAGAGAAAACGCTTGGAAAATAATTTAAAGTTATCAGGGAGAAAGAAAAAAAGAATCCTAGCGCTCTTACTTTTCTGGGTTTGCAAATGTTATGTAGCTCAAGAGCCCGAATGATTCATCCCCTGAAAGCCTGAGCGCTCCATTTGTTTTGTAGATTTCACTACCCCCTTTGTTCTGCTTCAAACCTTTCAGAGGGCTGAAATGCATTATTACCTTGTTAAATCTCAACCAAAATCATTTCTACAGCCTGAAGCTGTTTTGACGTGGGTTGAGCATCTCACACACAAAAGAATTGCTTTTGTTCCCAGAAGCTCTCATTGGCTGAATGGTCTTTGCACCGAGCCAATCAGAAGCTAGTTGTTAGGCTTGGCTGGCTATTTTTAGCCTCACTCTCAAAAATACTTGGTCTTGGAGAGGGTAGGCTGCAGAATGAGAATAGCATAGTTGAAGCAAACAGCTAAATACATTTTGCCTGTCACGGCGTGTTTGGCATTTTTCCTTTAAATACTCATACGCTGTTACATTAGCATGTGTTTTTGTAAACAATAAATTTAGGAATAGAACTGCATTTCCCAGTTCCAAATTATCCTTTTAGTAAAGAGGTAGGAAGTCTAAGAAGTAGTCAATATTCCTTTTTTTTTTTTAATCCAAAAGCATCTAGTTATTTCACAAATACACAAAAATACCAGTTACCATATAGAGAATACTGAGGTGGGGTTTTTTTTCAAAGAATTTTTATAAATTTTCATTTTGAGTTAATAGAAATTTTAAAGGACTTGCTCATCATGAATTATAAAGTCATAGTCATCAAATCATCCTCTTCCCTTGACCTTTAAAGGTGTATATAATTGTCCAAACGACTATGCACATGGTGTGTAACAATTAAAATCATAAATATTCAGTGTGTTCTATGCGTGGTGATAAAGCATTCTTTTGATCGTGTTCTTTCATTTGAGCCATTACTCAGTAGGCACAAGAAGTATTTTCCCCAAATGCACTTGAAGTGACAAAGCATTAGAACACACAATTTGTTAATTATCTAATATTATCAGGAAATGAAAGTTGCCAAATGGGAAAAATCAGGCCCTAAACTTTTGTTTTCCATCAGCCATCTATTTAGCTGGGCAAGAAGGAGGCAGAGCCGAGCTGAACCAAAATTTCATAACATAAAGCAATTTTATTAGCAGGAAGGGAAACCTCTTCTTGAGGGGGGGAAAAAGAGCAAATCTGTGTCTAATTCTAATTCTTTAAAATATGTTTAGGTTTTAGACTTCCCAATATTTATTACTCGGGCTTGGAATGTGACCTCATTTGCTGTTGCTTGCTTGCTTGCTTGTTTTAAGAAAAATCCCTTTTTACTTCTGGTTGCAAGAGATCAGAATGCAGTTTAGACATATAATAACAGGGAATCTGTAACGTGAGTATATCGGTTAAACTGGAAGACTTCGAGAAAGAGAAAAGCTTCAAGATCCAAGCCTGGGACTGCAGAAGTGGTTTACAGTGGTCTTCTATGAGCAAGGATGGCCAAATATATGGCAGGTATAGGCCAAGAAATTCATGAAGAATTCTACCAGAGTGAATGGAGCACAAAGAAATTTTGGAAGGAAACTTTCCTCACTTTAAGCGGTACAGAATACAGTGTTGAGGGGAAACGTCCCCTGGGTTTCTGAAGATGAATTTGAATAGCTGAAATAAGGCACTTTGGGAAGAGTTATCTTCTTTTTTCAACATCAGTTTGGTGCACATTGGGACAGGTTTTAAGAAGGCGGCTGTACAGTAGCTCCCAGGAGTTCAGCTGGGTTTTTGTAGCCAACCAGCAGCTAACAATTTAGTTTACTATGCAGTCTTAGTAAATTAAAGGAATCTGATCAATTGAGACCCAGCAAGATTCTTATTTGTTTGCCATGGCATAACATGTTGAACCCTAGCAGAAATTAACCCATTGCCATTTTCTATTCAAGGCTTACATTTTATTTTCTCACTTTCCTGTGCCAGGTGTTTTGGCTCCAGACTTGGCCATCTGAGAAATTCCTTAGTTTTATACTTGTCTGCTTAAAAATTAAATACATAATAATAACTAATAATTTTAGAATCATGTTGATTTCTAGTTTTCTCTATGTATTTGTATTTAAACTCCTTGAAGGCAAAAATAAATAAAATAAAAAGAATTTGCTACTCCTTTTGTATCTTAACCTCTCTACCTAGCATTTAGTTAGTCTTAAACTGGGGAGGTATGCATTTTGTTTTCTGTGGGAATTGAGGCACCTGTGGGAGGAGAAACAGGCAAATTTGCACTTAACTTCTTCTCCATGGGGGTGGTGAGCAGAAAAGGGATAGGGTCTTGCTAGATACCTAAAGGATAGAGGAGATATGGACTGACTGGAGACACCAAAATTTAACATTGCTTATTTCATTTTTCTGTACCTACACATGATTCTGTTACCTGTGATAGTCGTTGTAAAAAGTGCACGATTACTAATTGATAGATAATTGTTCTAACATTAATTGTGAAATGTTTAAATTACTGGATTTTACCACTCATATCTACAAATGTATAGAGCCAATAAGCCAGACACAATTATAACAGGTCAAATTCTAGCTCTCCTTACAATGAAGTAGATATTTTCTTAGAGTAACAGAGTTTCCTGTGTTTTGGCAAAACTGTGAAGTAAGCCAAGTTCCTCATGGGTACTTCTGGAATCTCCTGCTTTCTTCTCACCTCGTGAATTCAGTGCCTTCAAGTCTTGTTTTAATTCTCCCTTCTGTGTAGCCTTACCAAAGGCCAAAACTACCTCGTGCCCCCAAACACTCCTCCCCCATCTTCCAAATTTGCAGATAGGAGCAAATAGAAAAGCCTTTTTTCCTCTCTGTTTAGATTCAATTGAAAACATAGTAGCTGCTTCTAAAATTATTCATTATCAGTTGTGTGTGTGTGTGTGTCATTGAATACAAGTTTGTGGAACACAAGTGTGTGTGTGTGTGCCACAGAACACATTCATTGTGCTCCTGGGTTGTCATCCTTTCATTCTGATTAATTTGTGTTCTCATAGAAAATCTGTGTGAATTACATTAGCTTTGTTGAGCCCATTGTGCAGGAAGTCAGTCTGTATAAATATTCTTCCAGGCTTAACAGTTTCACCTTAATAGGCTTAGTAGCTGCCTGTCACTTGTCGCTCAGCCTTTAAAAAAATCTTGTGAATGGTTGGGCAGATAATTTTGCAATATTAAAATGAAAACCGTAAAACATGAGAAGAAAATTAGAATCATGTTTAATTTAGTAGATTAGTTGTGAGGTAACTTTCTACAAAATTCTGAGGGTGTTGTAGGAAATCGGGATCTTTAGTGACATGAGGGTATCCCAAGTTGGGATCAGGGGAAGTTCAGGGGAAAAGATTTAAGTTGAAGTGCAACTCCATGCAAGGATGACTGACATTTGTAAATTTTAGAAATTTACCATGCAACAAAGCCTACAAATTGAAAGAACAATTTTAAAACAAACTGTCTAAATCAACCTTTTAACTAGAATGAGGTAAATGCTGTGGGGAAAATGATTTTATTGTGACAAGTGATTTAAGAGCAAGTAGATGTCATTAAAATTTTTACAACTCTGAAAAGAAGAAAAAAAATCACTAATCATGGAAACAAACGAAATATGAAGTTTAAAATAAAAATAGGACATGTAATAGGAATTTGTCCTGCCTTAATCTTCTGGATTTTATCAAAAGATATATTGTATATTGCTAGTATTTACTCTAAAATATATTTCCCAAATGAGAAAATAATTGTATTTACATTATATTGTATATTATGTTTCAAAAGTAGTTATTGGAGAGTATAAAAATAGACCTCAGAATAATGGAACAAAATCCCAATATTCCTTGTGTTTTTAATAAAACAGAGCTTATCATTATGGCTTTTACACTAAGGAAAAATATTGGAAGAATATAGGTAAAGAAGGTGAGGAAAAACTTAGGTGGGAGCAAAAAAATGTAAACAATTTTGAAATAATGTATAAGTAAAGCAAATTATTTTAACAATTTGAAAGAATCTGTAAATAGTAGTTAAACATTCTTTTTCATTGACATCCAAGATTATTAATCATGTGAAGATTCATCATATAATTAGATAGTCACCCATAACTATGAATTTTATGAACCTCAAACATTTTAGAGCTCCTCGGTGAGGTCCCCCTGCAGCTTTAGAATTTGTCCAGAATAAATGAGCAGAAAGCAGCAACAGTGAAGTGGCACCATTAATAGCGTTCATCATAGCTGTATGCCTAAGGGCCTTATTTACTGCTGACCCTTCCAATGGTGGTTCTTTCCTCTTTCTTGCATTTTGAAAGCCTTTGTAATTTCTAAGGGAGGAGATTTGTTGGTTACTACTGACAGAACTAACAAAAGAATGCTTTTAAAAGCCCACGTCAAACACAGACTGTTGGGAAAATGCTGTGAAAATCACTTAACCATTTTTTTTCTTTTATTTATTTTTTCATTTTGGGGGTTTTGTTTTGACTGGAACACCACTGTCCATCCCAGGAGTCACTAAAAGTAGAAGGACAACTGTAGTTTTTCTTGACACATAATGACTTAGATTTGTTTTGAAAAGACCCTTTGTTAATCTATCTGTTTTCCATTTGGGTGTGAGTACTAACATCCATGACAAGTTCTTGCTTTGTTCCTTCGTTTACTTACTGAAATGTCAATGCTATGCTTCCTTTGATTAAAATAATAGAATGCATGATTGAATATTTTATAGGACCCATCACACTAGGACTGGTGCCTGTGGAGCCAGAGTGCATGCTTCAAATGAGCACATGAGCGATTCAGCAAATTACTCCTGAAAAGAGGCATAGGCACAGGCTTCTTGAAAACCTCACAGTTGTAGTGCCCAGATGTTGGCTGACATATGCCCCTGGGGTCAGCTTGGGAAAAGGAGTCATGATACTTTGTGACGGACTCTATATTAAACTTTACATCAGGAGCAAAACACAATTCAAACTGATGATGGATGAGGTGTCTTGAAAGCTAATGAGTATTACTTTGTCACCATTGAAAGGCATTACTCTTTACACAATGGGCAACCCCATTAACCTTTGGGACTAAATCTTCTTCATTAAAATCATCCCAGACTTTGTGCAGATTTTGCTTTAACTGTAGCCACTGGTATCAAAAGGCAATGAGACAACATGGGAAACTGGACACTGAAGCATTTCCTGGCAGAAAATATATAAGATGTGGGCACTCCACATGCTAAAGGCTGAGAAATGCAAGATATTCGTGTTGATCTCCAACCTTTCACCCTATGCTAGAATTTGTTGAACACACTTAGAACTAAGGAAGCTGGAAGAGAAATAAAAAACCTCTAATCCAATCCATTTTAGAGCTCCCCTCTTGCCAGTTTATCTTTCTTCATTTAATATCATTTCTCAGGAGTATCAGGAGTAATGTAGTACTTTTGCAATTTGAATTTCGTGAACTATACTCGCACTACACAGTATAGGCATAGCCCAAGGCTAATGCAGTCCATCCAACTTGTAGAACAAGAGAGGAAGCCTGCTCAGAGAGTCATCCCTAACACTTAGAAGGGATTTTTCTTTTGGCTTTCTTTCTAAGAGGAAGAAAAGGCCAGGTCCACCAGACTACTGGCATAGTTCCTGATAAGGTTAAGTTAGCTAACTTGGGCAGTAAGAAAGATGGTGAATCACAGAGACCATGCAAGGAAGTGATCACAGAGCTTTCCCTGATTAAGAAAGATATCCCATTTCCTGCAAGAGACGGACATATGAAGATCCTTCTAAACAGAGCCCTGGGGTGCATTTGTTGCTCCAGATTGGTTTAGGCACTTGGACTAAAATGAGGGGACTTGGAGAACACTCAGAAGTAAATGTTCCTTCCAAACTATTTCTGACTTCCCTTTGGTTACTTTAGGTACACCCTGTGTATTCATTCATTCATTCAACATTGCAATATCATGTAAAGATGAAAAGGCATAACTGCTATCTTTGAGAATTACCTATGGCTAGGATATAGATTATTGTGGAGACATTTACAAAATAAGGTACCCAGTGCTTTAATGGACAGTAAATGTGTTTGCTATACAAAATGGGCATTGAACAGGAATACTTAAGCAAGAGAAGATATTGTGAAGCCTTTAAACTAAGACCTGGAGGAAAAGTAGGTATTTCACAAGGGGATGATTCGGTTGAGGGGAGACAGAAAGGACATCCAGGCAAAAGGAACTGCTTGTGGAAAGTCATAGATGAAAAATATTCAGAGAAAATAATTAATTAGGAATAGCTGGTGACCGGGGGTAGAAATGGCATTAAATGAAACCAGACTTTAAGGTGGCTCCACATCCTAAAATGTCTTATACGTGATGCTATAGTTAGGATGACCAGGTAACTTATAGTCTAAATTGGGACCCTTTTGAGAGACATAGAGGGGTGCTATTAATAATTCCCCTGATGAGAGCGTAAACCAGGAATGTCTTTGCTGAACTGAGACCTATGATTACCCTAGCTATAGGCAAAGGGTACCACTACAGGATTCTGAAGAGGAAATGGTGATGTAAGATGTAACTGCTATACTGACAACACTCTGATACCAGCGTGAAGGCTGGATTAAATTTCTGGACATTGAGAACTAGCTTAGAAGGGACTTTTTGCTAGCGGCATGAACCTGAGGGCCCACCTTTTCCTGGATGGCTAAAGAGAAACTCAACTGGGTCAGCGAATGCATGAGGTGACCCTTTTCACCCCCTCAGATGTTCAAGAAGTGATGTTGCTTTGCACTTTTGAGTCCACAGAAACATAAATTGCTAGTGAGCTAGCTAGTCAGCAAAGCGAGGCTCTCTACCTGCTTGTCTTGACATTTTATTCAAAGAAAAATATTGGAAAAAGGGCTGAGGAGCTGGTGAATCGCTACTACTCTTTCTTTCTCACTGTTCCCAGAGCACTAATATTTACGTAGCTCAGCTGAGTCAGTGATGTGCAGCTCGCTGGACCCTGTACAATGCTCTTGGCCTTAATGGGTTGATGGGACCATGAAAGGTGGCCGAGAGGGAGGCCGGGGGTTGGGGGGTTGGGCTGCAGGGCACATTAAAACTTCAAGAAAATCACTCTTGTAAAAGTGACTGGGCCTGGAGGGAATGTAGCTGTTTTTGCTTCTGCATACGATGTTTTCAGAGTCAAACTTTTGGCTTTATTTCTTCTGTCTTCTAGACTCCGATTTGCCACTTGAAGTTTTACCAGTGGAGGAATCCTGGGTCTTCGAAGCTCCTCTGGTTTGTATTTGCTTTCCGGTTCCCTTCTGTGTTCCTTAGATAATGACTAGTTTTCCTAATGACTCATTTTCACATCGTATTTTACATTTCTTTTTTTGAGCTATACATTTTACATTTCCCTGAGGCAAAATAACCCTAGTTAGAGTTCTTATAAAACAGTTTTGTGTACATACCAGACCAGTATAAATAACATTATGCTTTTAGACCCTTAGCCCTTTCTAAATGAGTACTGATTCTCTTCTTTGTGTATTTTAAATGATCCTTGGTACAACAAAATTTTTTGAGCATGCTGTTACTCTAAAAAGAATTCTATCCATGTAAAGAATTCCCATTTCCATTCTTTCATATATTAAACAGTTATTTGTTGCATATCTATCATGCCCTTAGCACTGTACAAAATCCTGGGCTCACAGCTATTTGAAAGACAAAATCCTTACTCTTACAGAATGTATAATTTATTGTAGGTAAAATGGGGGAGGTTAGTGGAAGGAACCATAAATACAGGCTATTTCTCTGTAGCAGTCATTCTCAAAGGGTGGTCTGAGGCCCAGCAGCATCTGTATCACCAGGGAACTTGTTAAAAATGCAAATTATTGAGCCCGTCCCAAATCTGTTGAACCAGAAACTCTGGGTTGGGGCCCAGCAGTCTTTGCTTTAACAAGCCCATTCTTGACTCTGAGGCTCACTCGTTTGAGAACCGCCAAACTATAATATATTAAGATGTGAATGTTGGATGGCATGGGAGAACATGTGCAAAGGGGCTGACTCACTTGCATGGGGTCAAGGAAAGCTTCTCATAGAAGTTATTTCTAAATGGAGAATTGAAGGATTGGTAGGAACTGGACAGGCAAAGGGAAGGTGGGAGTGGGCAGAAATCAAGTCCAAGGAGATGATATCCTGAAGCAGGCTAGAGGTGAAAAATATCAGAGTTTATTCAGGAGGAATTCAGAGACGCTGGCACTTCCGATAGTGATGGGTGGGGACTGTTTACATCTCTTATCCAAGGGCAGGCAAAGCCTACTATTGCATCTACAGACAACAGTATAGTGAAAAACCACAGCTGCTGTCAGAGGTGACAGGTTGGTTTTTCACACCAGAAAAGTCAGTCAGAATAAAGCCAATGGGGAAGGAGTCACAGCTGGGAGTGTGGAGTTAGGAAGCCTCTGGGATCTCTCTAAGCAGACAGGTGGAAAGTCAGTAGGAAGGATGATCCAGAAAATATGTGTGAGCTCCAATTAGGACTCCTCCTCAGGAGGATGGCATCTTAGTTTGCTATGGTTGCCATAACAAAATACCACAAACAGGGTGCCTTAACCAACAGAAATTTGTTTTCCCACAGTTTTGGAGGCTAGAAGTCCAAGATCATAGTGTTGGCAGGGTTGGTTTCTTTGAGGCCTCTCTCCTTGGCTTGCAGATGGCCATCTTCTTGCTGTGTCCTCACAGGATCTTTCCTCTGGGCACTTACATCCTAGTGTCCCTTTTTGAGTCCGAATTTCCTCTTCTTATAAGGACACCAGTCATATTGGATTAGGGCTTACCCTAATGGCCTGATTTTAATGTAATTACCTCTTTAAAGACCAATATCTACATACAGTCACTCTCTGATACACTAGGGGTTAGGGCTTCAACATGTGCATTTTGGAAGGACACAGTTCAGCCCATAACAGAGGACAGTAACAGGCAAGACTCAAAGCTCAGAAGAAATGGAATCCTTGGTAGTTAATTAAGTCATGGACCCAGGAAGGTGGTGTTTGCCAAGAGAATTCAGGAGTCTTGTACCTAGAGCAATGGGTCCATGTAAGAAAATAATCTGGTTTGTCACAACAACACATCAAGTCCCTACATGGGGCTCCTCAAAGTTCCCTAGGCTGAGGAAAGAGATTGGTTTCATATTTGAAGCATCATGAACTCACAGGTGTGGGAAATGAAAATGTGATAATATGACATAGTAAGTGTGCAGAGAGACAAACTGATTGCCACAGAGGGAAATTGTATAGTAAACTATCACCAGATTTGGAAATCAGAAAAGCTGAACTTAAATGTAGGATTTGCTGCTTTTCTCTTGTGTGATCTTGTTTGAGAAACTCAGGTAGCCACTCAGTCTTAATTTTCTCAAAATGAAGGAGTCCTACTGATACCTACTTCATAGAAGTAAATGAGATAATATGTATTAAAGGACCAAAAAAATGCAACGGTTTTACAAATGTAAGCTACTGTTAGCAACTCCAAACATAATAATGGTTACCTTTTTATTGAGAGTTTTCTATAAATCATATGTTTACACTAATGCCTTTATATACATGATCTCATTTAACTATAATCTGTAAGTAAGCTCATTTGAAAGTATCTAAAATAAATGTTCAAGAGAACAAAAAAAGTATATGTATTCAAAATAATCCTTTCTAAGAAATAATTTACCAGTATTAGTTAGTAAGGTGCTTTCCAAGTTCAACACAAATGATCAGAATTCCACAGGAACCATGACTAGAGATGTAGTATACGGAAAGTAAGCAATATTTCCTTTACATAGAATTGTCTTATTTCAAATAATTCAGTGACATGGAGATTAAGTTTCCATGGAGATTAGAAAAATGATGGTGAGCCAGAGGTGAAAAGAGGTGAAAATCATTTGATATGTTTAATCGACTTTCTCTGGCTAACCCACCTGTATAGTGGAGGTGAGTGTATCAGGATATCAGAGCTGGGAGCACCAGCCATGAAGGCTGTTCTACAAGGTCTATCTAGCTTTCTGTACACACAAAGCAATATTCCCACGGTATGTGATTTCTCAGGTGGGTATTTCGACAAAGGGAGAAAGAACAAACCAGCCATGAATGTTGTTATATGTCAATGAAGACCAAATGACAGTCTACTCTATCAGACCCCTCAATTTGATTCAACCAAACATCACAAGGACACTTTGACATAGATTATTCAAAATATGAGGGATTCAAAAATAATTTTTTTTTTGCGGTACGCGGGCCTCTCACTGTTGTGGCCTCTCCCGTTGCGGAGCACAGGCTCTGGATGCGCAGGCTCAGCGGCCATGGCTCATGGGCCCAGCCGCCCCGTGGCATGTGGGATCTTCCCAGACCGGTGCATCAATCCGTGTCCCCTGCATCGGCAGGCGGACTCTCAACCACTGCGCCACCAGGGAAGCCCCCAAAATAATTTAAGTATGGGCCTAAAACATGACGTGAAAAGAGCAATAGAGCACATTATGTAAGTTTGAAACCACTGGGGAAGAGTTAGGTCTTTGTGCAGGTTAATCACATTTTGTCCTTCAGCATCCCTCTATATCTTGCTTTGTATCCCAGGAGACTGGCATGAGTAGGCATTGCATCACCCTTGCCTTCCTCTCCTATTTGGGATCAGTCAGTGGGTGGCAGTAGACACCAGTAGCACAGTGGAAGAAGGGAGGAAATTGAGGCCAGGGTTTCAGTCCCCCGACCTTCTCCCTGCCACATTACTGCAGGTTGGTTTTATCCCTCTACTAAAGGCCACACTTCTTGCTGGGCAACCTCAAATCTCTAGATGCTGGTAATGGTTCCCTCCCCATTCTTTACAGAGCCATTGATATGAGGGTTCCCTTCCCACTGTCCACATTTGAGAAGAGGGTCCCTTTGTAAAACTTCCCTCACTTATCCCACTTAAGCACTACAACTATATTCTAATGATATCCTGATTGATACGTTTACATAACAAAATAACTGAGGAAAAGTCAAAAGTTCATTCTGCCCAGAGTTGCTGGTGCAGTCCCCCAAAGCCAGGTTTTATTGATTTTATTTTTCCCTCTGTTCTCTCGTCTCTCCATTCTCACCGAGATAAGTGGTTATTTAATATTACCAAGGATATGCAGAATGATTCCAAAGTTACCATTTAAAGAATTGGCCACTTTGAAGTGAGGAAATTATTTCACATCAAAATTTTCTATTATCATAGAATAGATTTCATATTCATAAGTCTGTAAAAGTCCTCAGAGGTAATCTAATATTGTCCAGTGGTGCCTGAAACTGGCTCATGATCAAAGTCATCTAGACAGCTCTCTATATATTTATTTACTTCTCTCTATATATATTTATCTCTATTTTTTTCCAAGCTCACCAAGATCTCCTACGTCAGAATCTCTGGGGGCAGCATCCGGACTTCTATTTTATTTATTTTTATTACTATGAGCTTTCCTGGCCTATGATTTCCATTTAAGGGGTGGTAAAATTAAGGACTATTGAGGTTCTATAACTTTCTCAAGCTCAGATAACAAGATAGAGGCACAATCAGAATGCCATCCACTACTCTTGACTTTCAGTTATTGAGAGCAAGGGAATTGAGAAATGGTGGAAATCAACAGAAACTTTAGAGAGAAAGTTAATGCCCTAATTTGTAAAAGTATAACACTGAGCATAAATTAAGGGAAACAATGTTTCCCTATCTCCAAAATTTTATGTTCACCAAACGTTCAGCTGTACCTCACGTAGCTTTTAGGACTCTATCATTTTGGTATGGACCTTTCGGTAGAGTTGTTTCTTATGATGACAATGATAACCAGCAGTTCCCCCATTCTATGTACATACTAGGATTGCAGTTCCACAGGAAGGACCCAGTGTTCTGATAAGTGATGGAATTAGTCATTTCATTAATCAGAAGATAACCCTGAGCCTTGCTTTGAAGTCTCACTGTTGTTTCCTGACTCATTTCCTAAGAAGAGAAAACCTGCCAAAGTCTTCCAAGAAGATAAACAATATTTGGCCAGTGGAAATCCGGAGTCTGAAGACAATCAACTGATCAGATATTTTCTAACAGAAAATCATACAAAATCCTTTAGTGTATAAAATAATTTCTTCTCCCACAACTCTTTTCAACAATAATACAGTCTCTCTTCACTGATGAAGTAAGAATAGACTCTGAAAAGAGAAGTAACCCATTCGTTTCAGTTTGGATGAACTTCTTTGACCCTGATATCTTACAGCAGATATTTGTTGGCTTCCTCAACTATCTAAAACCAGAGAAGGAAGAAGTTTCTCCCACAGCAAAATCTGATTTGGGGCTAGCCAATTTATCTGCTCCTCTGCTGCTTTTCTCTTCATCAGTTTAGGCTATCTGAGCACTGTTGAGAGTATTGAAGAGACATTCCAGGGATTATCCAGGGCAAGTAAGGAGGTATGGTCACTCTACCTTCGGCAAGTGTCTTAAGACCTGAGGTGTCCTTCATCAGTATTGATTAACCTCACTGTGACCAGTTGAGGCTAAAGTTGTTATTCACTCCCACACTCTCTTCTGAGTTCTTATTTGAAGTTTCTTCTTAGATATGATTTTCAGGTTCACTAGTAACTTCAAAACTTGTTTATATAGATGTCTGTCTAAATTTGTGGAAGAACTGTGATGATGCATCTTATAAGAACACTAGTTGCAGTTGCAAAATGCTTTGGTTAGAAGAACATAGACAAACATAGTACTTTAGGTCAGTATTTAGCAGAGCCATTCTGAATGTTTGGTTATAGGGTAGTATTTTTTTAAAAACATATTTTTACCTAATGACAAAACAGCATAGAAGCTGGAGATCATGTAATTTAGTAAACTAAAACCTTAATTTCTCTTATTTAATTCTCTCATTTTTTAGTTTTGAAATCCCACACCTCTTTGGAATGATCTCAGACATTCTTAAGACTTTGAATGACATTCTAAGCAATTATTAATCTTAGTCTCATAATAAAAGGGGGATATTTGAGCTCTGAAATCTTATACAGTGTATCAGCAGAGGTTGACACAGTGTGCAAACCACAGATGCTCCAAAAATGGAAAACCTGTATACACTAGGATGGCAGATATCTCTGTCACTTTTATTTGGGAGTTTTGACCAAAATTGGCCTTTTTGGCCACTTGAAGGCACTAATGCTTTCTCCAAACTTGGGAAACTTGAGGTTTCAAGTTTGGGGATTAAGCGGGAGGAGATATAGTAAGTATTTTCCCTAAACCATAAAAACACTGAGCAATTTGATGGGTTATTTTATATTGCAAATTCCCATTCTATGCCATCATCGATCTGGGATAAATGCAATGGGAATACTTTAAACATTTTAAAATCACATTCTTAGTCTTTTACAATTTGTCTATTTTCAAATGACAAGAAGATTTTAAAGTTGTTTTAGGACTCCAAGTTTTAAATGCTTTTCCCTCTGGCATTGCAACTGGATCTTAATTTTCATTCTTTGAATTTTTTTTCTTTCAAAAATAAAATTAATCGTTAACAATCTCCTTTTTCCAGTATCTTAGATTGGGCTTCCCAGGAGCAGAATTGGAGACCGGGAATCAAATGGAGCTATTTAATCAACGAAGAGCCTTTAAGAGACGGGAGTGGGGGAAGCAGGACAGGCAGGAGGAGGAGCTAAGCTAGGATGAAGCCTCAGCTGGAGATGCTCCAGCCTCTGATCCTATGGCGGGGGGGGCTTTGAAGCATAAATTGTACCACACATTGGGTCCCTCAATGAGGCATGTGCTCTACCATTTTTATCCCTGATTAGTCTGTCATCAGCTATGGGTTATAGAAGGATAGAGTGGGGTGAGCATAACCTCTCAGGCTAGGCGGTACTGAATTAAAGAGAGAAATTCTCCCGAGAAGGGGATACCTGTGAACAGCTATCATCTCAGGAACTGGGGGGCTGGTGCCACCATTGGCAAAGGGGATCAGGCTGTGGCAACACCACCACCATCTACTCGGATAAATAGAACTCTTACTTGTTCTCGGCTAAATAAAAAGTAACTATTTGATCAGTTTAATAGAGTATTTATGACAAAGCTATTTTTTATCTTTAATTATTAGTTATTTATTAATCAAATTAAAAGAAGAGCTCACGGGCTTCCCTGGTGGCGCAGTGGTTGAGAGTCCGCCTGCCGATGCAGGGGACACGGGTTCGTGCCCCGGTCCGGGAAGATCCCACATGCCGCGGAGCAGCTGGGCCCGTGAGCCATGGCCGCTGAGCCTGTGCATCCAGAGCCTGTGCTCCGCAACGGGAGAGGCCACAACAGTGAGAGGCCCGTGTACCGAAAAAAAAAAAAAAAAAAAAAGAGCTCACCTTTGCCTGACAGAATGGAGCTAGATTTGATTCCTAGTTCTTTCTATAGGGCCAAGAAAATCAGTAACTTGACTTTCCTATACTTCATTCTTCCAATATATAAGTAAAATTATATCAATTTTCAAAAGTATAAGAATGTGCAATATGTTTCAGGTGTGCAACATGGTGATTCGACATTTGTATACATTGCAAAATGGTCACCACAGTAAGTCTAATTACCATCTGTCACTTTACAAAGTTAATATACAATATTATTGACTGTACTTCTCATACTGTACATTATATGCCCATGACATTTATTTTATACCTGGAAGTTTGGAGACCTCCAAAAAATAAAAATAAATAGAATCAGCACTTTGATCTCCTTAAACATGAAGAGATATTAACATTTCAAAATTTACCAGTCAGTTCTGTAAATGGTACTGAGATAGTCTCCATTTTATTCATGGGACAGAAAATCAAAACTACTGGAGCAGGAATGAGTGGCATAAATGGAGCATTTGCATTGTGCAAGACATACACTTGGTTTTTTGCATTTGAAATCACTTTTAACACTCTCAACATATCTGCTAAGTAGAGATTGTGATCCCCTGTTCTAAGAGGGAAATTGAGGCCCAGAAATTTTGAGTGACTCACCTTGAAATCTCTCAGCTAGTAGGAAGAGCTAAGATTTGAACGCAAAGCTGAAATATTCCCACTAGAATCAGGCATCTTGCTTTTTTTCAGTATTCCAATCAGTAAACTACCTTCTTAATTTATAATGAGAATATTTTCTGGGCAAATTCATCTTGATGACAAGATAGTTTGTCATATACCTTAGCTTATGTTCTTACAGAAGGTGTCAGAGGAGTATAATGGTAAAAGTTCTTTCAGATGTTCAGAGCATACTTCTGGTTAATAATTGTGTATCATTGGCCCAAATCCTAATACTCTCTAGAAAGTCAGTCCCTCCAATGTTGTCTTTTTTAAAGACTGGGCAACAGAACCCTAAAAATTCATACTTTCAGGTACTTGAAGAAGAGAAGGAAGTTGTTTCTATACCTGGTCTCCTTCTTCATTGAATTGGCTTTTTTTTAAAGTCCTTTTATTCCCCAGTTGGTTGATGATCTCTCACCTTTTCTCTGGGTTCTCAATGTCAGGGACTAAAAATGGAACCTCATTTCTCTTAGTGCATGTGCCCAGCATGATTAAAAAGAAAGACATGGTACAACAGCCCAAAAAGAATTCTGCTTGAAATGCAAACATTGCCTCTTGCTGCCATTTACTTTATGACTCATAAAGAGTACCAGGTCTGTTATTTTCCATATTTCATTACCAGTGTTTCTCTTACTGCTTTTCTATTTTGTATGCAGTTTTCAATTGCTGTATTTTACTTCTTTGCACATTCCTCATACCTCTTTAATTATTCTTGCCAGGATTATGCTGAGGAAGAGGGTTGGGGTGATGATGTAGGGAGCAGACAGGGCTTGGCTGTCTCTTTATATGTCCCGTGGGAGGTATCTGACCCCAGTAGTTGGTGCATAATTAACTGATGTATTCTTCAAATGTACCATACATAATACCTCTTTTTCCTCAGCTTTGGTTCCTAGCAATCAACTCCAAGGCAATAGAAAACATCACAGAATTTTGCCATAAATACATTATCATATTTAACTTCCCCCAAATCCCCACTGAAGCTCAGAAAGTTTAAGCAGTTTGTTTAAAGTCACACAGATGGTGGTGGTAGATTTGGTATTCAAGTTAGGCCTGACTGGCTCTAGGCAACACACACGCTCAATACCTGTGACTCCAGAGAGGCATATCATTTCCTGGGGTTGAGTCTTGGGAAATTCTTCTGTGGATTTTAGTATAAATTGTTAGGTGAGACATCAGAGTATAAAGTATGCAAAGACATCCAGGCCTGCCCCTATATTTTGAGAGTTGGAACTAAGATCAAATGGGGACCTCTGACTCATGCCCTGTCCCCCCTTTCATTCCACAACTGGCTCTATTTTACACTCTGAGGAATCTCTGGCCATTTCTTGGGCCTGGGGTACTCTCAATAGGATGGGTCTGGGAAAGGGGTCTATGCAAATCCCAGAAGCAATCTCAGGGAATCTTAGCGGGAAAATTCAGGGGCCTAAGTAATGGGAAGAAAGTCTAGAAAGATGGGGAATGTGGGTAACAGATGTCTCATGTACCTTTGCTGCATAAACTTCTCTCTTACAGAGAGAAGTACAGCTAGCAGGGCAGCAGTGCAAGCCAGGCGGGAGGCTCCAGTGTGTGGCCCCAAGGGCAGTATTGAATTTGTCACTGTAGGACACCTGTGACCACAAACTAGCACAGCTTGTGTAATTAGCGAACCATCAAAAGCACAGTGTGTTAAACCTGAGCTGTGACTAATTTGCTATTATGAAGCACACCTGACTGTATGAAATGTCCTTCCTCTGCTAATGCAAATATGTGGCCAGGACAGGATGGCCACATCAGTGGGTTGACATTCTAAAGAGAGTAAGCAGTTAGTTTAAAAAAAACAAGTGTCCAGAGCCTTCTGTTCAGCTGCTAGTTGTTAAATGTTTTTAATTAAATATTTACTCAGCCACTTTGTGCTGGAAACTGGAGTTATGTAGGAAATAATAATAAAGAGGGTGATACTAATAGCAATGTAAAGAAGATAACATACTGTGTACTAGGCCCTGGGTACATTTGTAGATACCAAGGTTACCAAACATACCTGATTCCTGCCTTTATGGAAACTTTCAGCCTACAAGTATGTAATAGACATTTTAAAATGACTTCTGTATGGGGCTTCCCTGGTGGCGCAGTGGTTGAGAGTCCGCCTGCCGATGCAGGGGACATGGGTTCATGCCCCGGTCTGGAAAGATCCCACGTGCCGCGAAGCGGCTGGGCCCGTGAGCCTGCACGTCTGAAGCCTGTGCTTCGCAACAGGAGAGGCCACAACAGTGAGAGGCCCGCATACTGCAAAAAAAAAAAAAATGACTTCTACATGTAAATAATTATAGTTATGGTAAGTGCTACTAAGAAATTTTGGAGTGCTATGAGGGTTTATGTTATGAGATGAATTGTGTCCCTTCAAAATTCGTATGTTGAGGTCCTAACCCTCTGTACCTCAGAATGTGACTGTATTTGGAGAAAAATATTTAAAGAAGAAAATAGGTTAAAATGAGGTCATTAGGGTGGACCCTAATCCAATATGACTGGTGTTCTTACAAGAAGAGGAAATTTGGATACAGACATGTACAGAGAAAAGATGATGTGAAGATACAGGAAGAAGACGACCATCTATCAGTCAAGGAAAGAGGTCCAGAAGAAACCAGCCCTGTTGATATCTTGCTCTTGAATTTGTAATTTGCAGAGATATGAGAAAATTAATCTCTGTTGTTTAAGCCACCCAGTCTGTGATACTTTGTTATGGCTGCTGTAGCAAACTAATATAGTATGTAACACAGAATCCATATCTAGTAAGGAATGGCTAAATATAATATAGTATGTAACACAGAATCCATATCTAGTAAGGAATGGCTAAAATCAGACATTTTTGAGAGTGCCTTCTAAATAGAGACCCAAAGAAGAAATAAGTCTTTACCCAGACGTAAATAGAAGAAAATAGAAGAAACCTGAATCATGGATGAACTTGGAAAAAGGTCAAGGAAGTTCAACCACAGTGAGAAAGAGGGGGAGTGACCTTTAAACAGTTATGGGAGTTGGTGCACACTGAAGATAGTTGAGCTAGAGTGGAAAGTTCATGTTCCCAGCTCAGTCCTTGGCCAGCTATAGAGCCTTACCTTCCTCGTTTATGCATGGGCATGCCTTATAAAGTTATGGTAAGAATTAAAGTAAAGGCTTTTTTCTTTGTTTCCTGGTATGAGAGAAGAAGGAGAGAGAGAGAGAGAGAGAGAGAGAGAGAGAGAGAGAGAGAGAGAAAGGAGGAGGGAGAGAAGAAGGAAGGAAGGGAGGGAGGAAGAGAGGAAGGAAAATGAAGAGAGTGAATATGTGATTTACTTGATAGATACTGTTAGATAGTTCAGAACTTTTGAATAACTGACTGGGCACATCACTTTGTTTATGTAAATAGTTGTAGTGCCTGAATTTTACAAGAAAATTTTACATCAGTATCAGAATCTAGGAATCCTAGGCCCTGTTCTTCCAGTGTATATTTATCGACACCTAGCGGCAGGATTTTTCATTGTTCTAGCATACTCGAAAAGTAAGTTGTTCACACAATAGAGATTTCAAGTCATTTTAAGCATGCATTTATTCACTTGTTTATCCTACAACTATTTATTGAACTCATTTTATCTATCCAGCACTGTCTTGTGGGGAACTCAACTAAACTGAGCTCTATATCCTGATTTACATGAATTCAATCATGTCAACAGCCATGATTTATTGAGAGCTTACTATATACTAAGCATGGGGCTAGGCAGTTTTTGTACATTATTACATTTGAAATTGACAACCAAGTTCAGAATTTTTATGCTTTTCCTCAAGTGAGGAAACTGGGGCTCAAAAAGCTAAGATATTTTGCCCAAACTTAGTCAGTTAGTTGAAGAACTGCAGTTCAATCCTAACCTGCTTGGCTGAAAGGTTCAAGTTTATTCTGCTTTACCATACAGCATCTTAAACAAGTCATTCATAAATTTATTTATTTAACATATATTATCCTGTTTTATATATTTATTTAAGATGTATATGTATATATATTTGTATATAAATGTGTATGTGTGTGTATTACCTATTATATGCATGACAGGGGCAGTATTAGATAAAGGTGCATCTATTCATTCACAAAATATTTATTGAGCAGCTACTATTTGCCATGCATTATGTTGTGCTGACAATACAATGGTTGGCAAAAAAAGATGTGATCCCTGTCCTCAGTGTGTTTAGGGCCAAATAGAGTAGAGGGACATTAATCACATAATCACACTAATAATAATGTATGCACAATTTTTTAAAATTAATTGATTTTTGGCTGCATTGGGTCTTCGTTGCTGTGTGCGGTCTTGCTCTAATTGCAGTGAGCGGAGGCTACTCTTTGTTGCAGTGCGTGGGCTTCTCATTGTGGTGGCTTCTCTTATCGCAGAGCATGGGCTCTAGGTGCGTGGGCTTCAGTAGTTGTGGCACGTGGGCTTCAGTAGTTGTGGCACGTGGGCTCAGTAGTTGTGGCGCATGGGCTTAGTTGCTCCATGGCATGTAAGATCTTCCCAGACCAGGCCTCGAACCCGCATCCCCTGCACTGGCAGGCAGATTCTTAACCACTGCACCACTAGGGAAGTCCCTGTATGCACAATTATAATCTAGACTACACTTTATTAGGAATGACAATTCAAGTATGTGTGCATATACATAAGAATCTAACTGCTCTTGAAAGTTCAAAAAGGGTTTCCCCAAGGATACACTGTTTCAGCTGAGATCTGAAGAATAAGTATCTTGAACATGTGTGTGTTTTAAGGAGGGAGTGGCAGGGGCAAGTGGGCAGGTGAGAGGAGTATTCCAGATAGCAGGGACAGCATGTGCAAATGCCCTCTGGTCAGGGAAGAGAGAAAAGAAATAGCGTGGTATCAAATATGACTGGGGAAGTAGAGAAGTAGGTAGATAAGAGGGATGACTACTCTGAAGATTTGTTTATGATGCAATGTATTTTCACCAACATCATGACACAGAAACTCTCCATCTGCATCTAGCTATTGCAAAGGGAAGTTGTCCTCCAATGTTGGGGGAAAGAAAAGTTAGTATAGATCCAGGGCAACCTCTGTGTATGGTCCTTACTGGGGCTGAGGCTGGGTAGTTGCCATAGGCTGACTCAATTACCCTGCAACCTCTGGGAATACAAGCAGTGTCTTTCATGGGTGGCCCTATTCTGTGGCACTTTTCATTCTCGTCCATGTGGCCCCTTCACATCCAGTCCCATAAACAGAACCCCAACATCTTCACTCCTCTTATCTCTACCCTCTTTGTCTTTCCTTTTCTTCTACTATCTGGGAGAATTTTTTCTAACCAAGTGCTCCCTGTAATGCTAGAAAGAAATGCTAGGTGTCTTTCTTATGTTAAAAAGACACCTCTTTTTTCCTCTAGTTTCTGCCTGATCACACTTCTCTCCAGATGCACTGGGCTCAACGCCTCATGGAGGAGAGAAGAGCCTGGAAAAGAATTAGAAAGAAACAAACAAATATTATGAGGTATCTCAAAATATCATCCCTCCATATCTCTTGGAAAAACTGCACCCCTGCAAAATAATACAGAGTTCTCTAGATGTTCAGTTTTCACAGAAGGTAGGAAAGTGTCTTGAATCGGTTTCTCCAAGACAATGATTTCCTCTCTCAAAGCAACTTAAGACAGCGTGAGCCGTATTTCCCCCAAGTTCTCCAAGAGTCAAGTGAGTGAATGTAAATCACCCCCTTTCCTCAGACATATTCCTGGGGTAGAGAACCTTCTCCCAAAGTTGGTTTTCCTCATTCTTTTGGTTTTAGTTATCTCTGCCTTGTCTTGCAGATCAGCGTCTCTGCAGTGGGATTTGAGATCTGGCACATGGCACCTCTTCATAGGTCATACCCCCATCTCCCACTTTACTTGGTTTACTAATTCCTTGGTGCATGAGAGTCAAAGATTCCTGTATTCTTCCCAGAAAGCTGTTAATATCCTAGTTCAACTCTCTCAATGAGAATAGTTCTCCTTCTAAATCTTCCTATACAGGAAAATCCACCCCCACTGCAGTGAAGTTCCTTTACTTGATCAGATCTATTTTTCTCCTGCACTTTGACTCTCCGTTAGAATTTTAAAAAGGGGTGGGATTCCCACCGCACCTCTTTTTCTCTAATCCAGAAGTTCTCAGTGTAGAGCAATACTCTCCGTCCTCTCCTTGCAGAACCCGACACTTTACCTTGACATAATAGCGTTGCCTATTGTGGTCTGCATTGCACTAAGCTATGTTATAGCTTAGAAAGTTCAGTTTCCATAACACATTTTTAAAGCAAACTGAACACTGAAAAAGATGCTCACACATCACTCTTCTGTCACCCACCTTGAAGCAGAGATCAAAAGCAAACCAGGATCTTCCTGAATGGTAAATTATAAGAAGGAAATCTAGTGGCATCATTCCTGGGGTCCTTGTGAACATATGCTAGGAGAGCCAGGTGCCGAGGAGGAAGTGTCTACATGTCTAGTAGAATTCGCTTTTAACATTTGATTTATTCCATCATTGAAAGTTTCTAACTCTTTGGTTCCAAGGATTAGAGATGTGTAACTCCAGGGGTTCATTGCAATGAATAGATTTCAGACAAGGTAAAGACTCTGAGAACAAGATCTTCAGCTGGATGTGGAGGCGTAAATCTTGCATTTGCTGTTGACTGAGAGTGTCTGCCATTTGGGGCCAAAAATCTTGACCTAAATTTATCCTAAAGCTCTCTTCCTGGACAGGGTACCCAAACCAGGAAGTGGTATTTACAGAACAGCATAGCTTTCTACTTTTCTTGTCCTAAACCCTGAGCTTCTTAAAATGGGATTCCACTAGTGACTTCTGGACTGCTCCAGTCTTCAGCCAAAATTTTAGGATCTTGGTGACTAAACTGGCCCTCCTGCCCCTTCCCTTTATCACCTCCATTTGTTCACAGTCAGCTTATTTTGACACCTTCCTTTCTTATATCCCTAACCTAGGAGAACAGATTTGGCTAGTTGTCCTCTGAATATCCATTCTGTACTCATTTCTTAGTAATAGAACCCCAAACTAATTCGAGCCACTAATGTGTCCAGCTGAAAGACTACATTTCCCAGCATACCTGTCAGACAGATAGACAAGTGGCTACATTCTGGCCGATAGTATTAAGTAGAAATTTTTGGTAAGGATTTTCAGGGTAGCTTCTTTTTAAAAAAATGGCATGCAACTAAGAAAAATCTGATTTTCTCTTCCACGTTCTTTCTTTCCATGTTGGAACGTATTTGTGATGCCTGGGCATTCAGTAGCTATTTTGAACTAGCAGGTGACCTTGAGGACAGAAGCCTCATGCAGAAGATGGTAAATGGAAAGATAGCAGAAGACTCCATGGAGATAATTTTGCTCTGGATTTATTTTACATAAAGAAGAATTAAATTTCTTTATTCATAGAGAGCTACTGTTTGTAGTCTCTGTTTCAAGCTACCACCACAATTCTTAACTTATGCGAGTGAGAGAGTGGAACATGATCTAATGCAGGGTATGAGGGGAGACACCTCAAGCTTTTGCTTACAAAACTAGATAGAGCCACTTTTCACTCTCAGAAATATATACTGTCCCTTTGGAATCCTAGATTTTCCTGACCTCCTCCCTGGGAATAATTTCACTATCCTGAATGTGGTGTTTGCAGGAAGGTGCACCTGAATTTCTATATTAAATACTAGAATTATAGGCTGCTACTATGACTGTCTATCATTGCCATTTGGAAAATTAACCATTGGTATGTATGCATGCATATGAATTGTTGTGCTATAATTCAAAAGCTACCTCCACATCCTTTTCTGTGTTGGAAAATTTTTAGGCCAGAAATATTAACCTGAGAAGAGGATAGTATGTCTGATGTTAAGAAAAATCCCAGATGATGAACGCTATTGGCATGCCCATGCTTGGCCTCTGGAGTGAAGGCATCTGAAGAGCATAGGAGGATTAATACAGGGGCTTCAGGAAAGGTGGTAGAGAAGGAGGAATGAGCTCCATCTGCACTTCACCTTTTTTCCTTCCGAGAACCAAATACCCTGGCTCGACTCTGATAATCGAGAAATCTGAAACCTCCTATTGGAGCCACAACCACCCCCCAAAAGCATTTTGTTCCCTTTGATTCATGGATCCAAGCACACTGATGTTTTTCTCAGATGTGGTGATTTCTCCTTCTTGGGACATTATATGTCCAGTGTTTTTCACAGAGCTTTGCCAGAATTGTCAGTCACCAAGAAAAAAGCCTTCAATTTCAAGGCACCTGGCAACTTGAGATGTTGTTATTTGTGTCCTTTCAGAGTTCTGCCAAGACCAATTATGTCACTAAATAGACAAACACTACAAAGTAACTCATATTCCCCAGTAATCTTTTCTGTTAATTAATGAACACTGACAGTGGTCAAAGAAATCATTATGAGCATCCTTTTAAGACTGAGAGAATCCTATAGGGTATATATGTAAACAATTTGTTTGCTTTTGTTTTGCCCTCATCAGTCATACATATTTGATAATACCCAGTTCTCAGAATCAGCCTGATAAACAGTTGGTCACAAAGGTGCTGTCCAAGACCACTTAGCCTCAGGGTACAGTTACCAGTCAACGTCAGTGAAATTCTTCAGTGTAGCATGGTCTCAATATATCTGTATTTTGTCATCTTTCTTATGAACCACCATGAGGGTAGATGCCTGAATGGAGAAACCAGGCACTGAATCACTGTCTTCTGATTAGGATCTCTCAAGTCCTTGATTCCAAGCAATGCAGTCTTTCTGAGATCTAGCTTGGAACTGACAAACCGTTGTTCTTCTGCATTCTATTGGACAAAGCAAGTCACAGAGCTAACGCAGATTCAACGGATAGGGAAATAGACTTGTTGGGAAGAGGTCCAAAGTTACACTGCAAATAATATGAAAGAGGGTAGCATGAACAACTGGGGCCGTGCCTGCAATCGATCTACCACAGTGAGACGGCACCCAGAGCCAAGAGAGTGGAGAGAAAGTGCATCTATTTCAGGAAAAGAAGTCAGGAGACATTTCCCAGAGGATGCGATTTCCAGGATTCATCTGGAATGAGAGTTGTCATTGAAAAAGTGAAGATAAAATCAGGGGAGAATATGGCACTTCAAGGCAGAAGGAGTAGCCTACACAAGCATGAAATCAGGACACAACAACTTTTTTTTAAAAATATCTTTATTGGAGTATAATTGTGTTACAATGGTGTGTTAGTTTCTGCTGTATAACACAATGAATCAGCTATATATATACACATTTATCCCCGTATCTCCTCCCTCTTGCATCTCCCTCCCACCCTCCCTATCCCACCCCTCTAGGTGGACACAAAGCACCAAGCTGATCTCCCTGTGCTATGTGGCTGCTTTCCACTAGCTATCTATTTTACATTTGGTAGTGTATATATGTCATTGCCTCTATCTCACTTCATCCCAGCTTACCCTTCCCCCTCCCCGTGTCCTCAACTTCATTCTCTACATCTGCATCTTTATACCTGTCCTGCCCCTAGGTTCTTCAGAACCATTCTTTTTTAGGTTCCATATGTATATGTTAGCATACAGCATTTGTTTTTTGCTTTCTGACTTACTTCACTCTGTATGACAGTCTCTAGGTCCATCCATCTCACTACAAATAACTCAGTTTCGTTTCTTTTCATGGCTGAGTAATATTCCATTGTATATATGTGCCACATCTTCTTTATCCATTCATTCATTCTCAGGGTATATGCCCAGTAGTGGAATTGCTGGGGCATGTGGTAGTTCTATTTTTAGTATTTTAAGGAACTTACATACTGTTCTCCATAGTGGCTGTATCAATTTACATTCCCACCAACAGTGCAAGAGCGTTCCCTTTTCTCCACACCCTCTCCAGCGTTTATTGTTTGTACATTTTTTGATGATGGGCATCTGACCGGTGTGAGGTGATACCTCATTGTAGTTTTGATTTTCATTTCTCTAATGATTAGTGATGTTGAGCATCCTTTCATATGTTTGTTGGCAATCTGTATATCTTCTTTGGAGAAATGTCTATTTAGGTCTTCTGCCCATTTTTGGATTGGGTTGTTTGTTTTTTTTGATATTGAGCTACATGAGCTGCTTGTATAATTTGGAGATTAATCCTTTGTCAGATGCTTCATTTGCTAATATTTCCTCCCATTTTGAGGGTTGTCTTTTTGTCTTGTTTATGGTTTCCTTTGCTATGCAAGAGCTTTTAAGTTTCATTAGGTCCCCTTTGTTTATTTTTGTTTTTATTACCATTTCTTTAGGAGGTGGGTGAAAAAGGATCTTGCTATGATTTATGTCATACAGTGTTCTGCCTATGTATTCCTCTAAGAGTTTTATAGTGTCTGGCCTTGCATTTAGGTCTTTAATCCATTTTGGTTTATTTTTTTGTATGGTGTTAGAGAGTGTTCTAATTTCATTCTTCTACATGTAGCTTTCCAGTTTTCCCAGCACTGCTTATTGAAGAGGCTGTCTTTTCTCCATTGTATATTCTTGCCTCCTTTGTCAAAGATAAGGTGACCATATTGTGTGGGTTTATCTCTGGGCTTTCTATCCTGTTCCACTGATCTATATTTCTATTTTTGTGCCAGTACTGTACTGTCTTGACTACTGTAGGTTTGTAGTATAGTCTGAAGTCAGGGAGCCTGATTCCTCCAGCTCCGTTTTTCTTTCTTAAGGTTGCTCTGGCTATTCGGGGTCTTTTGTGTTTCCATACAAATTGTGAAATTTTTTGTTCTAGATCTGTGAAAAATGCCATTGGTAGTTTGATAGGGATTGCATTGAATCTGTAGGTTGCTTCGTGTAGTATAGCCATTTCCACAATATTGATTCTTCAAATCCAAAAACATGGTATATCTCTCCATCTGTTTGTATCATCTTTAATGTCTTTCATCAGTGTCTTATAGTTTTCTGCATACAGGTCTTTTGTCTCCTTAGGTAGGTTTATTCCTAGGTATTTTATTCTTTTTGCTGCAATGGTAAATGGGAGTATTTCCTTAATTTCTCTTTCAGGTTTTTCATCATTAGTGTATAAGAATGCAAGAGATTTCTGTGCATTAAATTTGTATCCTGCTACTTTACCAAATTCATTGATTAGCTCTAGTAGTTTTCTGGTAGCATCTTTAGGATTCTCTATGTATAGTATCATGTCATCTGCAAACAGTGATAGCTTTATTTCTTCTTTTCCAATTTGGTTTCCTTTTATTTCTTTTTCTTCTCTGATTGCTGTGGCTAAAACTTCCAAAATGGTGAGAGTGGGCAACCTTGTCTTGTTCCTGATGGTAGTGGAAATGGTTTCAGTTATTCACCACTGAGAACAATGTTGGCTGTGGGTTTGTCATATATGGCCTTTATTATGTTGAGATAAGTTCCCTCTATTCCTACTTTCTGGAGGGATTTTATCATAAATGGGTGTTGAATTTTGTTGAAAGCTTTTTCTGCATCTATTGAGATGATCATATGGTTTTTCTCCTTCAATTTGTTAATGGTGTATCACGTTGATTGATTTGCATATATTGAAGAATCCTTGCATTCCTGGGATAAACTCCCACTTGACCATGGTGTATGATCATTTTAATGTGCTGTTGGATTCTGTTTGCTAGTATTTTGTTGAGGATTTTTGCATCTATGTTCATCAGTGATATTGGCCTGTAGTGTTCTTTCTTTGTGACATCTTTGTCTGGTTTTGGTATCAGGGTGATGGTGGCCTCGTAGAATGAGTTTGGGATTGTTCTTCCCTCTGCTATATTTTGGAAGAGTTTGAGAAGGATAGGTGTTATCTCTTCTCTAAATGTTTGATAGAATTCACCTGTGAAGCCATCTGGTCCTGGACTTTTGTTTGTTGGAAGATTTTTAATCGCAGTTTCAATGTCAGTGCTTGTGACTGGTCTGTTCATATTTTCTATTTCTTCCTGGTTCAGTCTCGGAAGCTTGTGCTTTTCTAAGAATTTTTCCAGTTCTCCAAGGTTGTCCATTTTAGTGGCATATAGTTGCTTGCAGTAATCTCTCATGATCTTCTGTATTTCTGCAGTGTCAGTTGTTACTTCTCCTTATTCATTTCTAATTCTATTGATTTGAGTCTTCTCTCTTTTTTTCTTGATGAGTCTGGATAATGGTTTATCAATTTTCTTTATCTTCTCAAACACCAGCTTTTAGTTTTATTGATCTTTGCTATTATTTCCTTCATTTCTTTTTCATTTATTTCTGGTCTGATCTTATGATTTCTTTCCTTCTGCTAACTTTGGGGTTTTTTGTTCCTCTTTCTGTAATTGCTTTTGGTGTAAGGTTAGGTTGATTATTTGAGATGTTTCTTGTTTCTTGAGGTATGATTGTATTGCTATAAACTTCCCTCTTTGAACTGCTTTTGCTGCATATGAGAGGTTTTGGGTCATCGTGTTTTCACTGTCATTTGTTTCTAGGTATTTTTTGATTTCCTCTTTGAGTTTTTCAGTGATCTCTTGGTTATTAAGTAGTGTATTGTTTAGCCTCCATGTGTTTGTATTTCTTCCTGTAATTGATATCTAGATTTCTTCCTGTAATTGATATCTAATCTCATAGTGTTGTGGTCAGAAAAGGTACCTGATTCGATTTCAATTTTCTTGAATTTACCAAGGCTTGACTTGTGACCCATGATATGATCTATCCTGCAGAATGTTCCATGAGCACTTGAGAAGAAAGTGTATTCTGTTGTTTTTGGGTAGAATGTCCTATAAATATCAACTAAGTCCATCTTGTTTAATACATCTTTTAAAGCTTGTGTCTCCTTATTTATTTTCATTTTGCATGATCTGTCCATTGGTGAAAGTGGGTTGTTAAAGTCCCCTACTATGATTATGTCACCATTGATTTCCCCTTTTATGGCTGTTAGCATTTGTCTTATGCATTGAGGTGCTCCTATGTTGGGTGCATAAATATTTACAATTGTTGTATCTTCTCTTGGATTGATTCCTTGATCATTATCTAGTGTCCTTCTTTTTCTCTTGCAATAGTCTTTATTTTAAAGTCTATTTTGTCTGATATGAGAATTACTACTCCAGCTTTCTTTTGATTTCCATTTGCACGGAATATCTTTTTCCATCCCTTCAATTTCAGTCTGTATGTGTCCCTAGGTCTGAAGTGGGTCTCCTGTAGACAGCAATGTTTGGGTCTTGTTTTTGTATCCATTCAGCCTGTCTATGTCTTTTGGTTGGAGCATTTAATCCATTTACATTTAAGTTAGTTATTGATATGTATGTTCCTATTACCATTTTCTTAATTGTTTTGGGTTTTTTATTGTAGATCTTTTCCTTCTCTTGTGTTTCTTGCCTAGCGAAGTTCTTTAGCATTTGCTGTAAAGCTGGTTTGGTGGTGCTGAATTCTCTTAGCTTTTGCTTGTCTGTAAAGGTTTTAAATTCTCCGTTGAATCTGAATGAGATCCTTGCTGGGTAGAGTAATCTTGGTTGTAGGTTTTTCCCTTTCATCACTTTAAATATGTCCTGCCACTCCCTTCTGGCTTGCAGAGGTTCTGCTTGAAAATCAGCTCTTAACCTTATCAGGATTCCCTTGTACGTTATTTGTTGTTTTTCCCTTGCTGCTTTTATATTTTTTCTTTTTATTTAATTTTTGATAGTTTGATTAATATGTGTCTTGGCATGTTTCTCCTTGGATTTATCCTGTATGGGACTCTCTGTGCTTCCTGGACTTGATTATTTCCTTTCCCATATTATGGAAGTTTTCAACTATAATCTCTTCAAATATTTTTTCATTCCCTGTCTTTTGCTCTTCTTCTTTTGGGACCCCTACAATTCGAGTGTTGGTGCATTTAATGTCCCAGAGGTCTCTGAGACTGTCCTCAATTCTTTTCATTCTTTTTTCTTTATTCAGCTCTGTGGTAGTTATTTCCACTATTTTATCTTCCAGGTAACTTGTCCATTCTTCTGCCTCAGTTATTCTGTTATTGATTCCTTCTAGAGAATTTTAATTTCATTTATTGTGCTGTTCATCGTTGTTTGTTTTCTCTTTAGTTTGTTTTCTCTTTAGTTCTTCTAGGTTTAAATGTATTAAATATTTCTTGTATTTTCTCCATTCTATTTCCAAGATTTTGGATCATCTTTACTATTATTACTCTGAATTATTTCCTCTTCCTTTGTTTGGTCTGGTAGGTTTTTACCTTGCTCCTTCATCTGCTGTGTATTTCTCTCATTTTGCTTAACTTCGTGTGTTTGGGGTCTTCTTTTTGCAGGCTGCAGGTTTGTATTTCCCGTTGTTTTTGGTGTCTGCCCCCAGTGGGTAAGGTTGTTTCAGTGGGTTGTGGAGACTTCCTGGTGGAGGGACCAGTGCCTGTGTTCTAGTGGATGAGGCTGCGTCTTGTCTTTCTGGTGGGCAGGACCACATCTGTTGGTGTGTTTTGGGATGTCTGTGAACTTGTTATGATTATAGGCAGCCTCTCTGCTAATGGGTGGGGTTGTGTTACTGTCTTGCTAGTTTTTTGACATAGGGTATCCAGCACTGTAGCTTGCTGGCTGTTGAGTGGAGCTGGGTCTTAGCATTGAGATGGAGATACCTGGGAGAGCTCTTGCCGATTGATATTACGTGGGGCTGGGAGGTCTCTGGTGGTCCAATGTCCTGAACTCGACTCTCAGAGGCTCAGGCCTGACACCCGGCTAGAGCACCAAGACCCTATCAGCCACACAGCTCAGAAGAAAAGGTAGGAAAAGAAAGAAAGAAAGAAAGGAAGAAAGAAAGAAAGAAAGAAAGAAAGGGAGAAAGGAAGAAAGAAAAGATAAAATACATAAAGCTACTAAAATAAAAAAATATTATTAAAAATAAAAAAAATTTAAAGTAATAAAAAAAGAAAGAAAGAAGAGAGTAACAAAAGTAAAAAACAAATCTACCAATGATAACAAGCACTAAACAGTATACTAAAAAAAAGGACAGACAGAACCCTAGGACAAATGGTAAAAGAAAAGCTATACAGACAAAATCACACAAAATATATATATATAAAATAGGAAAAGAGCAACCAAATCAATAAACAAATCTACCAATGATAATAAGCTGTAAATTCTAAACTAAGATAAACATAAAACCAGAAACAAATTAGATGCAGAAAGCAAACCCCAAGTCTACAGTTGATCCCAAAGTCCACTGCCTCAATTTTGGGATGATTCATTCTCTATTCAAGTATTCCACAGATGCTGGGTACATCAAGTTGATTGTGGAGGTTTAATCCACTACTCCTGAGGCTGCTGGGGAAGATTTCCCTTTCTCTTCTTTGTTCATACAGCTCCTGGGGTTCAGCTTTGGATGTGGCCCTGCCTCTGCGTGTAGGTTGCCTGAGGGCATCTGTTCTTTGCCCAGACAGGACGGGTGTTAAAGGAGCAGCTGATTAGGGGGCTCTGGCTCACTCAGGCCCGGGGGAGGGAGAGGTATGGCACGCGGGTTGAGCCTGTGGTGGCAGAGAATGGTGTGACATCATACCAGCCTGAGGCGTGCTGTGTGTTCTCCCAGAGAGGTTGGCCCTGAATCATGGGACCCTGGCAGTGGCGGGCTGCACAGGCTCCTGGGAGGGGAGGTGTGGATAATGACCTGTGCTTGCACACAGGCTTCTTGGTGGCTGCAGCAAGAGCATTAGCATTTCACGCCCATCTCTGGAGCTCATTTAAGCAGTGCTCTGTATCCCCTCTCCTTGCACGCCCCGAAACAATGGTCTCTTGCCTCTTAGGCAGGTCCAGACTTTTTCCCAGACTCCCCCCTGGCTAGCTGTGGTGCACTAGCCCCCTTCAGGCTGTGTTCACACAGCCAACCCCAGTCCTCTCCCTGGGATCTGACCTCCAAAGCCTGAGCCTCAGCTCCCAGCCCCGCCCACCCCAGTGGGTGAGCAGACAAGCCTCTGGGGCTGGTGAGTGCTGGTCGGCACTGATCCTCTGTGCGGGAATCTCTCCGATTTGCCCTCTGCACCCCTATTGCTGCGCTCTCCTCCACGGCTCTGAAGCTTCCCCCCACCCAGCCACACCCCGTCTCCGCCAGTGAACGGGCTTCCTAGTGTGTGGAAACATTTCCTCCTTCACAGCTCCCTCCCCGAGGTGCAGGTCCCGTCCCTATTCTTTTGTGTCTGTTCTTTTCTTTTTTCTTTTGCCCTACCCAGGTACATGGGAAGTTTCTTGCCTTTTGGGAAGTCTGAGTTCTTCTTCCACTGTTCAGTAGGTGTTCTGTAAGAGCTGTTCCACATGTAGATGTATTTCTGATGTATTTGTTGGGAGGAAGGTGATCTCTTACTCCTCCGTCACCTTGAAGGTCACAAGACCTTTTTGAAAATGATACTATATATGCTGGGCAAGTAAAGGAGGGAGGCTCAAAACAAGTTTTTAAAACACAGTCAGTTTTTTTGTGCAGTTTGGAAATGTCCTATTCCCTTAATCGAAGGAAATTGCTTTCTTTCTGTTTTGATTATTTTGTCACCTTGTTGTTTGCTTGATAAAAATCATGGTTTTTTTCTGTTCTCCTTGACGTGCAGAAGCATAGGAAAACACACCTTGGGAGGACGTAATTGTAGACTTTCACTGTACGTGGAAATGTCTTTTTGACAGAGTTGTCCTTACTGATATGTTTTGAAGGACTAATGCACACTTCTTACCCTGAGATGTCCCAGAAGGGAGCCATGTGGAATGAATGATGTGTGGATAGATGACCGTCAATCAATCTGTCTAAAAAGCAATTCTCTGAATGTCAGAGGATGGTGAGGAAGACTAGAAGGGATTTGAAATGAGAACATATGACTCCTAGGCCATTAAGATTTTTTTCAAATACTCAGTATGATGAGAGACAGGGAGAAAAAAAAACTGCAACCGCTGTGAACACATAGAACTGAAAGGCAGATATGTAATATAGAAATCAGTGGAATGATTAGTCTAGATGAGCTTTCATGAAATCATTCAGTTCTCATCATTTTCTCTTGGTTCTTTAGATTATATACTATTCCACAATTAAAAATAATCTTAGGGCTTCCCTGGTGGCGCAGTGGTTGGGAGTCCGCCTCCCGATGCAGGGGACGTGGGTTCGTGCCCCGCTCCGGGAGGATCCCGCATGCCGCGGAGCGGCCGGGCCCGTGAGCCATGGCCGCTGAGCCTGTGCGTCCGGAGCCTGTGCTCCACAACGGGAGAGGCCACAGCAGTGAGAGGCCCGCGTACCAAAAAAACAAAAAAACAAAAAAACAAATCTTAGTTTTCATAACTACAAACAAAATATCAAATTTTGTTATGTTATGAAATATTGGCTCCAAACTGGATTAATTTGTCATTTGTTTGGAATGCCAGCCATGAGTTATGAAGACATATGTACCAAAACTGGTTCATAACTATAGGATGATATTATTTTAAATTGTTTTTTTTTTCAGTGTTGTCACATTCCACATCTAGAATTTCCCCCTCTCATCTATCCCCATTTATTTCTCTGGTATACCACTAGTATTTCTCTGAAATTTAATTCAAGTTTATTTTTTCCTATATAAAGTGTTTTCTGTCTCTGCAACCCCTTTCCACTCCAACTTGGTGGAACTGAAAGTTCTCCTTTTATGAGCAAGCACTGAAGTTGGTACCAGTCTCTACTCCAATACATTATCACAACACATTGCATGTATTGATGTCTGTCTTCACTATATTAGACTGTGATTTCCTCTAGGATAAAGTCTGTGTTTCCTTGGTCTTTATGTCCTCTCATCCTATGATGATGATGTAGTAGCCACCCAATACATACTCACGGAAGTAAGTGATGCATACATGTGTGAGTGGCTTTCAACTGCAAGTGCAGCTTTGAATGAGATGCATCTGTTTCCATACAAAAAATTGAAAAAATATATTAACTTAGATTTCTTTTAAATAGCGCATTATTTATGAAGCCCTTATATATACCCTATCATTCCGCTGATACTTAGGACAACCACATCATCCCCATTTTTAAAGTAAGAACACTCATGTTCACAGGAGATTATACAGCTGCGTGAAATAAAATGCAAACATTCGGTCACGGCCCCACACCCCATATTCCACACTGTTGAGGGAAATAGCAACTAAATGGGATGGCAGTTCTGCAGACAACTCTTTTAACATAAAGTTTGGGTCATTTCTATTTTTATTATTCATTTTTCTTATGTAGAAATAAGGGAAGTAGGCAAGAGTTCCCTTCAACTCTACCTTACTTAACGAACGCTGCTTATTAAAAACTTTGCATCTGGGCACCACATTATCTGAGCGCTAGATGGCGATGCAGCTCAACTCTGTGCTGCAATCCTAGCATCTGAGGAAAGCTGCGCCCAAGGCAATTTCCCACAGTCAGAAGTTTTTGAAAGATAGATATTGTATTATAGTTAAGAATTCACCACATCCTTTTCCAAATGTGACTTCCTGGATTTCCCTTGTGGAGAAAGTGTTTTAGGTTGCCAGCCATCCATAAGCTTAAGGAAGAGGACCAGGCAACTTGAGGCCAGTGCGGGAACACAGATCAAGAAAGGGGCTCATGTTAAGTCACTAAAAGCAAAGTATGATAGCCATGCCAGGACAACATTACCAACTGTAAAAGGCAAAATTAAAGACTGTGGTTCCTCATCAGGCTCTAAACTTCATTACTGCAGACAATGAGTTTGTTCATTGTTGAATTCCCCGTAAATAGGTACAGAGAGAATAAATGTACTAAGCATCAACTCGGAGTAAATCCATGTGCGAGAGGCTGGGGAAGAAGTTGTCACTTCAGTAAGGGTTCACAGGCGGTACGCAGGCCTCTCACTGCTGTGACATCTCCCGTTGCGGAGCACAGGCTCCGGACGCTCAGGCTCAGCGGCCATGGCTCACGGGCACAGCCGCTCCGCGGCATGTGGGATCTTCCCGGACCGGGGCACGAACCCGTGTCCCCTGCATCGGCAGGCGGACTCTCAACCACTGCGCCACCAGGGAAGCCCGAATCATATATTTAATAAGCACTTACTGAACACGTTCTATGTGCCAGGTCTCAAGGAAATAGTGGTAATAACGGCTACTATTGTTTATTGATTGCCAGGGACTCTGCTCAGCCCTCTAATGATTAACTCCTTAAATCCTTACGACAGCACTGCATATTAAGGGTTTTTATCCCCCTTTTACAGAGAATGAAAGGGAAACTCAAAGAGATTAAGGAAATTTGCTAAGGTCCGACTCCAGTTTTTACAATAATAGGAAGACTGGGAGGATACCAGTGAATGTGAGACACGTGCCAACAAATCCAACAGATATTACTCCAGAGAGTAGCTAGATGTGCACTTTCAGATCACAATCCTTATTCTTGGCGTTGGTTCTTGAAATTCACTTCCTTTGGTTCAGAATAAGGAAAAGGCAGGATTTCTGATTTGTCTCACAATAGCCGTTGTCCACCAATTTCCTCATACCTGTATGGTCTTAAGCTGGCTCATTTGGTGATCCTAAATCCAGACAATTTTATTACCTCAGTTGCAAAGCTTGATACTGTGCCTGTACCCTGGGAAATATTATTTCATTGGCAAGACTTATCCAGCCTATGCAGAGGCTAGAGCAAGACCAAAGAGACAAGTTCTCAAGGTGATGTAATAAGATTCTCTCATCACAGGCTTGATTTGGATCAGTATTAAAACAGTAATTTTTAAAAGTTTATATTCCTTTTACCAAGTTGCATAGATTACTTATAAATTTGACCTCAATTTGAATGCTTTCTTTTGTTGATATATATCATCACATATATGGAAATATATATATATATATATATTTCCTATATTCTTAGACCAAAGGAAACATTTCTGGAAACAAAGGAGGAAGAAAACAAGGAGAAGTCTTTTTGCCCCTGGCTTGTAATCTAATATTGACAAGAGTCCCATAACATGAAACATTAAAGAACTGAAAACCCAAGTTTTTTTAATCACAAGCTACAATGATAGGAGGAATAAATCCAATGAAACAGCCTTCACCCAACAAAGAATGGCACTTTTTATGTACACATGGGTAGCAGAGATTGCTCATTAGAGTTGTGCCCCTATCTCCTAGGCTAATTCTTTCAAATGACCTCAAAGTAGAAAACATTAAGTGAGGGACAGAGGTTGGGCAGAGCACAGGGTCAGTGTCTAGGAGACAGATATTCTCAAAGATTGTAAATATGCAATTTTAGCTTTGCTTGTTGACTTGAAGCCCACTGTGGGAGAGATTGCCAATGATCTTTCAGTGTTTCTTCTTCCTTAATTAATTCCTCTTAGTAATAAAAGCCCTTAATTTTAAGTGAAACCTTGTGACTGAATTCCTTAACCCCCAATGGAACATGAGTACAAGTAACATGCCCAGCTTCCAAGTCACCCTCTTTCCTTGGATACAAGGACTACAAGACAAGTGTTGATAGCAGCTTCCTCCAGCCCTTCTCAACTCATCTCTGATTATGAGAGTGACTTACAGACTATTGTCTTATAACATCTACTGCATTTAAAAATACTTTGTTACAACAATTAGCTACTACAGAAATTAGTGTCTGGATGTTAGTCATTATTATAACAAAAAACACGTGGCTATTGATTACCAATCCAGCAGTGAATGATAAACAAATAGCTGTTCCAACCCAGAGACCAGTACTGTGGCAAAACGTCTGGTAAAAGTATTGCCTGTGATATTTGAGGCAGATCTTTTGCCTCCAAAGCATGTAGCTAACTCCTGGGCATAGAACATAGAAATCAGTGGAATGATTAGTCTAGATGAGCTTTCATGAAATCATTCAATTCTCATCATTTTCTCTTGGCTTTTTAGATTATATACTATTCCACAATTAAAAGTAATCTTAGTTTTCATAACTACAAACAAAATATCAAATTTTGTTATGTTATGAAATATTGGCTCCAAACTGGATGAATTTGTCATTTGTTTGGAATGCCAGCCATGGGTTATGAAGACATATGTACCAGAACTGGAATATTTTCATAACTATAGGATGATATTATTTTAAGTTGTTTTTTTTTTTCAGTGTTGTCACATTCCACATCTAGAATTTCCACTTCTCACCTATCCCCATTTATTTCTCTGGTATACCACCAGTATTTCTCTAGTTCCAAGGGAGCATTCCATGTTCCAAGGGAACAGCTGAAGAAAAAGAGAAGTGACTTCTCCAGATTCATATGGATGAACCAGAACTTAAGTCTCGGGTTTATTGTTCATTTAGCTAAATACAGAAGGAGGTGCCCTGATCCCCACGACAAGAAGTTATCTCTAATCTATGCTCTTCTAATGGGTGTTCAGCTTCACTTCAGTTAAACTAAATTGAATTCCCATAAGATATGCAAATATTACATCACTGTCTGTTAGATGAATGTTTTCTTATTTCATTAGCATCATAAATATAAAGATATGTTCTCTGGGGATGTTAATAGATAAAATTAGATTTAACAACTTCTCATTCATGACATCCTGTTAGTTGTCAACTAATATTTATTTGAACAGAGCTGGAAAATGAGCATTGTAAGTGCCTTTGCTTCCCTAACCTCCATCAAGGCTTCTCCAATCCCTCTCCCCCTTATCTTTGCCATCAGTCAACAGACATGACTTTTTCATCATAGCACTATTTCACTTAAGCCTCCATTTATTCTCAAAATCATCCTCAACCCATCCTCTAGGCAGCTCTACTTACTACAGAGTCAGCATAAGATAGGAGATTAAACCTATTTGGCTTGTGGCGGGTCCAGGAGAATTTACATTGAATAGGTACTTTTTTTAAAATTAATTTTTATTGGAGTATAGTTGATTAACAATGATGTGTTAGTTTCTGCTGTACAGCAAAGTGAATCAGTTATACATATGCATATATCCATTCATTTTAGATTCTATTCCCATATAGGCCATTATAGAGTATTGAGTAAAGTTCCCTGTACTATACAGTAGGTCGTTATTAGTTACCTATTTTATATATATTAGTGTGTATATGTCAATCCCAATCTCCCAATTTATCCCCCCACCCTTTCCCCCTTGGTAATCATAAGTTTGTTTTCTATACATCTATGATGCTGTGTCTGTTCTGTAAATAGGTTCATTTGTACCATTTTTTTAGATTCCACATATAAGCGATATCGTATGATATTTGTCTTTCTCTGTCTGACTTACTTCACTCAGTATGATGATCTCTAGGTCTATCCATGTTGCTGCAAATGTTCTTTTTTATGGCTGAGTAATATTCCATTGTGTATATGTACCACAGCTTCTTAATCCATTCCTCCATCGATGGACATTTAGGTTGCTTCCATGTCCTGGCTATTGTAAATAGTGCTGCAGTGAACATTGGGGTAAATGTATCTTTGTGAATTATGGTTTTCTGCAGATATATGCCCAGGAGTGGGATTGCTGGATCATATGGTAGCTCTATTTTTAGTTTTTTAAGCAACCTCCATACTGTTATCCATAGTGGCTGTACCAATTTACTGGCACAAAAACAGAAATATAGATCAATGGAACAGGATAGAAAGTCCAGAGAGAAACCCATGCACCTATGGTCACCTAATCTATGACAAAGAATATAAAATGGAGAAAAGACAGTCTCTTCAATAAGTGGTGCTGGGAAAACTGGACAGTTATATGTAAAACAATGAAATTAGAATATTGTCTAACACCATACACAAAAAGAAACTCACAATGGATTAAATACCTAAATGTAAGACTGGATACTATAAAACTCTTAGAGGGAAACATAGGCAGAACTCTCTCTGACATAAATCACAGCAAGATCTTTTTTGATCCACCTCCTAGAGTAATGGAAATAAAAACAAAAATAAACAAATGGGACTTAATTAAACTTAAAAGCTTCTAATGAAACCATAAACAAAACGAAAAGGGAAAGAAACATAGGCAGAACTCTCTCTGACATAAATCACAGCAAGATCTTTTTTGATCCACCTCCTAGAGTAATGGAAATAAAAACAAAAATAAACAAATGGGACTTAATTAAACTTAAAAGCTTCTAATGAAACCATAAACAAAACGAAAAGGGAACCCACAGAATGGGAAAAAATACTTGCAAATGAAGCCACCAACAAGGGATTAATCTCCAAAATATACAAACAGCTCATGCAGCACAGTATCAAAAAACAAACAACCCAATCAAAATATGGGTGGAAGATCTAAATAAACATTTCTCCAAAGAAGGTATACAGACAACCAAGAGGCACATGAAAAGATGCTCAGCATCACTAATTTCCAGAGAAATGCAAATCAAGACTACAATGAGGTATTGCCTCGCACCAGTCAAAATGGCCATCATCAAGATTGGGACTGACATATACACACTACTATATATAAAATAGGTAACTAATAAGAACCTGCTATATAGCACAGGGAACTCTACTCAATACTTGTAATGGCCTATGTGGTAAAAGGAATCTGAAAAAAAAAAAAAAGAAGATATATGTATAACTGATTCACTTTGCTGTACACCTGAAATTAACACAACATTGTAAATCAACTACAGTCCAATATTTTTTTTTTAAATCTTCAAACAATAAATGCTAGAGAAAGTGTAGAGAAAAGGGAACCTTCCTACACTTTTGGTGAATCTGTACACTTTTAAGAGAGAGTGAGCCTTAAGGTAAAATTTCCCAGCATACAAGAAGGCTGGTGTAAAGTCAACAACTCCACCATCTTCACAAAGCCAACCAGGTACATCCACCTCTTCCTACTGACAAGGATAGATCTGTGTTTGATTTCCCATGAGTACCATCTATTTGAGTTCCAAGGATCTGAGATTTCACAGACATTTTCCAGGACCAGAAAACACTTCCATTTTAGCAGCTAACAGCAGTGTCCTCACCCTGAGTTGGTAAGTAATGAGATTTGAGAGCAAACGTTCAAGAATAACCACTACTTAGGATTTTGTAATTGTTCTTCTCAGCAAGCTTTACATATGGCTAAGTATGGCATTCTACCAGTGTAATGCACTTCCATACTTATTCCCAGAAGAGCTGGGAAGCTCATCTTTGAAAAGTAGGGAACCATCATCATTCTTTGCATTTCACCTTGGAATTTTGGCATTCATCTTGGAATTTCTTCCCACAGTCTTCTTATTCCAGTTTTTCATTGTAACTACGGACTGTTAATGCCATTATTTGGTTATTTCAAAGGAAAGAATGTTCTATTGCTTTTAGGGGAATATTCAGCAACCCAAGCCTACAATTAGTGTTTCTAGGCATATGCAAGTTTCTATTTTTCCTTTTTATTTTAAATTGGAAAACCCCAAATCAGTATTCCAAAATCACTTTTGGTTTTTTTACAGTTATTTTCACAGCAGCGTTGTCAAAATTATTTAAATAACTAATCAGAAAATGTTTTTTATGCACTAAATAAATCAAAATATCTACCCTCTTGAGATCAAATTTATACTAGGAAATATGTGAAAACTTACAAAGACCAGAATTATGTAGTTTGAAGAAATATTTTAAAAAATTATTGAATTTTACATTTTGGATGGATTTAAATGCTGGATAGAGTATTTTAAATGCAATTCTAGATGGCTTTTACTGTAATACTATAGCTTTAGAAACAGGGAAGAAGGAAATTAAATTTGATGCAGTTTAATTTTGTGATTTTGATTAATTCAAGAATTATAAGCCATTATCTACATTTTATGCCACCTAAAATAAAAAGGAAATGCAAGATATGTACATGAATCGCAAACTTCTTAAACTGGTGGCTCAATCCTAACGTACCCAGCTACCAAGATAAGGGACACCGGGAGCCGAGAGCCTCTAGCCAAGTTCACCAGGACTGGTTGCCACAGAGATTTTTAGAAGAGCAGCAGCAGTTAACCCTGATGATGTGACATTGGAGGCAAGGGCTCTGTAGGAGCAACTCATTTGTCTTTTACTTACACAACTAGCAGTTTTATTAAGAATGCTGAATCTGTGTATCTGATATGCTTTTTAGATTTGTCTTCAACTAATAAAACAATGGCTAGCTTTGGTATAATGTACAAAGGACCAAAAAAGGATTTAAGGTACCTGGATCCATTACTATTTTGCAATCCTCAGGCATCAGTTGAATTATCTTTCATTACTTATGCGCAAAATGTAGAAGTTGGGTTAGTCCTATGGTCTTAGAATGGTTTAGTGAAGAGAGCAGGGAGCGTTGAATTCAGATAGACATATGCTAGAATTTCAGCTTTGCTTCCTTTTCTGCATGGTACTTCTGTCTTTAGTTTTTGATAAATAAGCTGGGGGTAGGAATCTCTACCTCCAAGATTTGGGAGAATTACGTGAGTTAGCAGAGATAAAGCTGCTAGCACACAGGGAAATAGTGGCAGCTAATATCACTGCAGGTCTAATGTTGTACCTCTCTCTGCAAATACTTTCTCTCAGCTCTGTTCTACTACCATCATCATATGCCTAAATTTTCTGCAACTGACATTTGTCCAGTCTATGTAGAGCTAGGTGAGAACTATAGATCCATGAGCTGGAGAAAAGTAGAAATTAAAAAAAAAACATTTGAAGAATAAATTGTTGGATGGCACAGAATGAGATCTGTATTTGGGGGAAGCACCTCTTATTCTCCTTTTGTCACCATGTCTATGGCAATAATTCCATCCATACATTCATTCATACATCCAATAAACATTGATGAAGCTTTGACTATGTGCCAGGTCCATGTCCATATTCCCTAACCTACATTTTTCCCCAGCCAGAATAGGCTAAATCTGTTTTATGAGTTAAAGTGGTGAATATTTTGGTGCTGATTGTTATGTAATTATGATTTATAAACACCAAGGTAGCTTTTCTTTACTTACCTCCAGACTATTACATGACATATGGTTTGTTTTTCAGATATTTTCTTCACACTTTCCTAATTAGATCAACTTTGTCTTCAAACTCCCCATTTAGAATATCTTCCAAGACTGTGTTCTGGGTTACTTGCATTTTTAAACATGAAAAGAAATCAATTCAAGTTTGTTATTATTTCCACCAGTCAGATTTTATCTCCTTTTACATTTGCTTTTGAAGGTGCTGAAACATAATGGGAATCCCAAAGTTCCCAATATTGGGGAAATTTCCACTCAAAAAGGGGGACCTGGGCTTCCTTGGTGGCGCTGTGGTTGAGAGTCCGCCTGCCAATGCAGGGGACACGGGTTCGTGTCCCGGTCCGGGAAGATCCCACATGGCACGGAGCAGCTAGGCCCGTGAGCCATGGCCGCTGAGCCTGCACATCCAGAGCCTGTGCTCTGCAATGGGAGAGGCCACAACAGTGAAAGGCCCGCGTAACGCAAAAAAAAAAAATCCCTGAATCAAATATATATATATTATATATATATACATATATATATATATTCTTTTTCATGTTCTTTTCCGTTATGGCTTGTCACTAGATATTGAATATAGCTCCCTGCACTATACAATAGGACATTGTTTATCCATACTATATATAATAGTTGCTTCTGCTAATCCCAAACTCCCAATCCTTCCCACCCCTACCACCCCTTGGCAACCACAAATCTGTTCTCTATATCTGTGAGACTGTTTTTGTTTTGCAGATATGTTCATTTGTGTCGTACTTTAGATTCCACATATAAGTGATACCATATGGTATTTGTCTTTCTCTTTCTGACTTACTTTGCTTAGTATGATAATCTCTAGGTCCATCTATG
>NW_020174057.1:5377184-5562618 GCF_003031525.2 Neophocaena asiaeorientalis asiaeorientalis
AAAAAAAAAAAAAAAAAGGTGGGGGGGAACCTATGTAATACTCTCATAGGTCATATTGATAAAGTCATGTGGGTAATACAGGCTAGTAGAGAAGATACAAAGATTCTGGCCCCAAATTCATCAGTGAGGTGTTATGAAAAGAGATGTAACAGCTCTGGCCCTCAGTTTTCACATCTTGAAAACTGGGAAATAATAGCATCTCAGTTCTAAATGACAGTATTGAATAATAAAATTAGATACGTATTAGAGCTTGATAATTATAAAGTGCTTTATAACAGATAGCAGCAATTACCACATCCTGCCTTAACTAGGCTAGACCACTAAAGGTGGTCTGAATTTGAGCATTAGAGAGAATGATGACTTGGAATAGATCTGTGTTACTGGTGAATCAGCAAACATACAATGCATAGAATAAACACGTGGTCAGTGATGCTACCGAGTGGCCCTGACTCCAGGGTCCCTCCATTTGCCTTCACAGAGGTGTGCCCTGTGCTACAAAATCAGATCCAGCAACCCTCAAGGAGTGGGGAATCTACCAAAACAGAGCACCCCAGGACTACAGGATTCCTGTCTTTCATCTGTCGTTTTTCCTGGAGGGATAGGGAGGGGAGGTTGTATACATCAGCATGCGTGGGAGGCCTTATTTCCATAAAAGGACATTCTTGTTGTGCCACTAACGAACGCACCAGCAAACCATTTCTTTCTTTGGCCTTGAAGTTTCAGTCATCTGGCCGGCTTTATCTGACCACTGTGCCCCCCCCTCCCGAGGAACTTCAGAGAAAAAGGAAGACTCTGGCTTTGACTTCTGCCTAAGAGAGGTTACTTCAGACAAGCACCCAGTAAATATAAGGCACGGCAGAGACAAACAGATACAAAACCAGGCCTGACTTGAATAAATTAGACTCTAGTAGAGTTGTTTGTTTGTTTATTTATTTATTTATTACCCTTAGATTCCCCCACCTCTTCAGTCATTCTCCATTCTGAGCAGACTCTCCTTACCCCAATTTTCTACTCTATCCTAAAATAGCAGTGCAGCTTCAGGGACCATATCGATACCCACTGTCCAGAGTCTGCTCTGCAGGAACCTGCCTATTCTCTTCCTCCCTCCCTTTGGAATGTTTATTTAGTCTTTCCTGTCTCACAGGCATCCTGATCTTCAAGATCAGTCTTTCAAGGTACCGAGTACCTGTCTATCAAATGCAAAGCGATAGAATTTAAGAGAAAACTGCTGACTTCAGAATCACATAGACCTGAGGATGAATCTTGGTTCTGTCACTTGCTTGCTGGAGGATTTGGGGCAATGATCTAATCTCTCTATAAGCTGCTGCCTCCTTCCTCTTGAACAGGCCTGGTGTATCCCAGCTCAGAGCCTGGTGTGAGCACTACATGAAAATTTTATGTGAAATGTACGTGGTAAGTTGTCAACAAATCTGCATCTTTCCATTTGCCCCAATCTGCAACGTTGACAATTTCAGAAACAAGACTAAGAGGAATACTTTTTTGTTGTTGTTTGTTTTGTTTTTTTGTTTTTTTTTTTTAAGAGGAATACTTTTGATCTAAGAAATTAAACTCACTTAAGGGTTGCCTGGGTTTTTGGCTGCTCCTTGCCTAGGCAACTTCAATTCTTGGCAAATTATGGACCAAATCCTAAGGAATCAAGATGAAGCATAAAGTATCTATATGCCATATCTTCCAGACTTTGAGTTTTAAAAACAGTTGAAATGATATTTATTTCTTATAAAATGTATCTCAAGTATGTTCACCATTTGCCTCTGAGTAGAAAGTAGGATACACCTTTTGCTTTGTTTTTTAGTTTTATATCTAGGAGTTTCAATTTATGTTAGATGTTTTAATTTATATTAGATCTTTCTTAAATATGAGTCTTTTCTTTTTTTCTGAGTGTAAAAAAGAAGATAGGTAGGAATACATTCATGGTGATGAAAAATATTTAGAATCATATACTTTTTCTTTCTTTTTTTTATCATTTCTATTTCATAGTCTCACATTGGTTTTTCAGCTGGGTTTTAGTCAACACTGAGCATGATTTATAATTGCAAACACTGTCTTTGTAGACAATTGAAATTGTTCCTGTGCCTGGAAAATGTGTGTGTGTGTTTTTTAAGACAGTGAAAAAGAGAAGCACCTTTAATGCACACTTAGATTCTTTTCTGGAACCCTGAAAGTCAGAGTCATTATATCATTTACCAAGATTATCTTGCAATTTATACCTCATGGGGGAATGTTTCCACTTCTGAGAAATGCATAGTATTAAGGATCCCATAGGACTTGTGGGGATGGGAGCAGCAAATAGCCCTCCAAAAACCACTGTGATGTCTTACTTCCTTTATTACTATTCTTCAATCTCTTCTAGGCCTTGCTGATTAAATAATTTATTACTAAATTGAGGGACTTCTACAAAATATTTATCAGTTAATAGTAAAGCATAGCTCAGGCATTGAATACAATATAACCGTCAAGACTGTCTCTATAGTTCAGTTATGTGATGAAAGCCTAATAAGACATGGGAGGTTGGTGCACTGGGAAATGCCCAGAAATGGGATAACAAAGGCACATGTGAAAGGAACAAGTAACATATAGATTTAAAATAATGCTAGTGGAGCAATAAGAAAAAGAAAATATTTGGCAAAACTGTGGACAAGGGAAAACAACCATAACAACAATAAAAGCACCATAGAAAACTCGTTGAAGTGTTATATGCCCCAATATTAAGATAAAACTTGGATTGCAGCATAAAGAAATAATCTACGTATAAGTCACTGTTAAAACAGAAAGAAGAAAAGAAGAAAAATATTTTTTTATTTACTCATGCCAGAAAGGCATGGTTAAAGTTCACTCCACTTCTGTGAAATATCAGAATCTTTGACACAATTTCAACGCTTTGTGACTTTTGCCAGCGAAGCCTCAGAAATCTCTCAAAAATCTAAAAATGTTCCCAACTCCAGTGTTTATTAGGCCTTTTGTAATATAGATGGATGCTGCAGAAACTGGCATTGTTTTACATAATGATAGAAATATTCTATAATACGGAAAGAATGTAGTATTTTTCTTGATCCATGAATTTCCCCAAAGACCTGAATTATCATCTGCAATAAGAAAGCAGAGAAAATGCTTGGGCATGGAGAATCCAAAAGAAGTGTTTTTCTTAAGGAAATATATATCCTTGCAACTTGGTAGATGAGAAGACAATTCTAGGTATGCTTTTTCTTTGTTACCTTGAGAAAACTGAATTCTAAATGAATTATATTTATTTAAAGATCATGTTGAAATGACCTTATCTTTAATTTTGTGAGTTAAGCCACATGATTCAATATCCTAAGCTATACCTTCTAAGTGAAGCTAATATAAACATTTGCCCCTTTTAATGTAGAATGGTAAACACCATGTTGACCTGAAGGCCATGTATTAGTAGTCTTTTATTGTCTGGGTCAGGAATCCCTAGTGTTTTTAATGAGCTTATCTCCCAAATGTACTTTGAATCACTGGTTTTTATTATGAGTTCCTTAAATGGAAAGTGCCCTAGAGCAAGGTTTCTTCATGAAGAAAAACCCATCCGCGTAATTAATCCTGTCAACCCCTTTATTCTGCTGGCTTTTTCTCTGAGTAGAGATTTGCCTTACTTCCCTTAACCTCTTCTATTTTTTTTTTTTTGTATTTAAAGAGTTTCCTTTTGTTTTTGTTTTTTTAATTTTATTGAAGTATAGTTGATTTGCAGTGTTGTGTTAATTTCTGCTGTATAGTAAAGTTACTCAGTTATATATATACATATATATAATATTTATATATTATATATATATATTATATATATACATTATATATAAAGTATGATAATCTCTAGGTCCATCTATGTTGCTGCAAATAGCATTATTTCATTCTTTTTATGGCTGAGTAATATTCATATAAGTATGAATATTATGTGGTATATATATATATGCCACATCTTCTTTATCCATTCATCTGTCAATGGATATTTAGGTTGTTTCCATGTCCTGGCTATTGTAAATAGTGCTGCTATGAACATAGGGGTGAATGTATCTTTTTGAATTATAGTTTTGTTTGAGAATATGCCCAGGAGTGGGATTGCTAGATCATATGGCAACTCTATTTTTAGTTTTTTGAGGAACCTTCCTACTGTTTTCCATAGTGGCTGCACCAATTTACATTCCCACCAGCAGTGTAAGAGGGTTCCCTTTTCCCCACACCTTCTCCAGCATTTGCGCCTAAGCTCTTCTTGATCTTCTCTTTTTCTCTGAAAACTCATGACCAAGGAGGATGAAATATCATAAGGAGATAGGTCCATATTACTTATCGTGGAATTGATCTGAACTAAATTGCAAGCATTCCTTTCCAACTGGAGATATAAAGTCACCATAGGTTAAGGCCTCCACACAACCAATGAATTGTTTGATGTGTCACAGAAACAGAGGAAATTTAGTCTTTCAATTTGGTCAAAACCTAATGTTACCAAAATAATGTTTATAAATTGTCGTTTTATCTTTGTAGTTGCTGGTTGTTTTGCATACACAAACATCTACCCTGCTTAGCCAATATAAATCATTTGTATGATGTGTTTGTTTTGTTTCCTCTTTTCCTTGAAAAACACCAAGAACAAAATATTGCAAGAGCTCTTACAAACAGAAAAAAGCTAAGTGTATTGTAGACAACAAGTTTATAGGAAGGAAATTCTTGACTACGTTTTTTACCATTTAGTTTTCACAGTAATTAACAGAAGTGATTAGGTACAAATTTTATTTTTCTATTTATTCTTTCAGAGACAAGTACTGCCAGTAATTCTAAACTGGCTCCCAGGAAAAGTTTCCAAATATACGGCTTTTCTCCATCTTTCTTATGTTGAAATCCAGCTCTTTCCTTTTATCCTTCTTATATTTTTTGGTGGATGATGGGAAGTTGAACTATAAGCCCTCTTGAAATTTTACAGATTGAATCTGAACAGATCAGAGCTCATTTCTATTAGCTACACCTGCCACTGCCTTTCCTAAATGGACATGTCCATATAGACATCAAAAAACAGAAAGAAAAAACCCTGTGGCCAGCCAAAAATAAATAAATAAATTAATTAATTAAAAAAAAAAAAACAGAAACGGGATTTCCTTGGTGGCACAGTGGTTAAGAATCTGCCTGCCAATGCAGGGGACATGGGTTCTAGCCCTAGTCTGGGGAAATCCCATATACCCCGGAGCAACTAAGCCCGTGCGCCACAACTACTGAGCCTGCGCTCTAGCGCCCGCGAGCCACAGCTATTGAGCCCTCATGCCACAACTACTGAAGCCTGCACGCCTAGAGCCCGTGCTCTGCAACAAGAGAAGCCACCGCAATGAGAAGCCCATGCACCGCAATAAAGAATAGCCCCGCTCACTGCAACTAGAGAAAAGCCCACGAGCAGCAACAAAGACCCAACATAGCCAAAAATAAATAAATAAATAAAATTTTTTTTAAAAAAGAAAGCCTGTGCTAAATACAAAGGAATTTTTCCTGTGGTATTAAATATATCCAAAGATTAAAGACGTGTTGAAATTCACAAAGTATATGTGAAAAGCAACTGATGACAGGAACTTGAAAAAAATCAGAATTTTTGAATTAACTTATTCTGCAAGGAGGTTATTGAATTTAATGAGAGATAAGGTAAACTTGATGGGAGGTAGGAGGTTGAGGGATCCCTACAATCTAAGTTGAATTTTTGGCATGCTCTACTCCAGCTCACACTGGCCACCTTGCTATTTCTTGAATATACCCAAACATGCTACTGCTTCGGATTTTTGGCATTTGCCATTCTCCATATCTGGAAAATTCTTCTCCCAGATAGTCACATGGTCCACTCCATCAGTTTGTTTAGATGTTTGTTCAAATGTTACCTTAGTAGAGATAAAATTTCTATCCTCTTATTTAAACAGCACGTGCCTATCAACCTCTAACTTCCTTCTTTGCTAATCTTTTCTGAATAGCATTTATCACCACCTAATATATAATTTGTTCTCTGCTGTATCCCCAAGGCCTACAACAGTGCCTGGAACTCTACAGGGCCTCAATTTATATATATTGAATAGAGAAATAATGTAAACAATTATATCTATCATTCAGTGAAATCTTTTCCGTGTACCTCAAATATTACGATACCTGCTAAGTAGGTCATTAGATTAAATGGAATAGAGTGGTTTTGAAGGATATTTGATCCAGGTCTTAAAAAGCACCCCCAAATTTTTTTTGAAGATTTCTCTCTTCAAAAAGACAATGGTATCTTTCTGCTTGTTATATAGTTCATTCTATTGTGTAATCCAAAAATGTTCCAACTTAGAGAATTCTGATGAACTTTTCTTTTTTTTTTTTGCGGTACGCGGGCCTCTCACTGTTGTGGCCTCTCCCGTTGCGGAGCACAGGCTCCGGACACGCAAGCTCAGTGGCCACAGCTCACGGGCCTAGCCGCTCCACAGCATGTGGGATCTTCCCGGACCGGGGCACGAACCCGTGTTCCCTAACATCGGCAGGCAGACTCTCAACCACTGCGCCACCAGGGAAGCCCAATCTTTTCTGTCTTCATAGTGTATTTCATTAGGTCCTTGTGATGTGTCCTGATATTCTTACTACAATTTCCTCTTTGTTTCCGAGCATACTGTTTGGGGATCTACTGTGCTTTATAATCAATGAGCATCTCAAAGCAACTATGCTGTCCAGGAGCCCTTCTGCCTGATGCAGGTTTTGATAGATCAATCTTATATTAGTATTCTGATCTTCCTGACACATTTGGTTGTAGGTGATACCAGCTGCCATTCATGCCCCCCAGTACTTATGGTCTCCCTGGAGTCACCCACATAGCATAATGAAGACTAATAGTGACCAATCTAGGGTGTAAATCTCAGAAGCTTTTTTGACCTCTCGCTGTGTGTTCATATCAAGGGAATATGTTTTGGGTCCTAAGTGCAATTTATGGTAGAAAGTTTTCATTAATTTTAGTTGAACTAAACCTTTCCTCACTTTTTAGCACCTTTCGTATGCCCTCCTAATCCACATCTATCCCATCATCATCACATAACAAAACAAAAGCATGGTCTATAAAAGAATATAGTGATAAATTGGATTTCATTAAAATTAAAAACATCTACTCTTCACAAGACACTGTTGAGGGAATGAAAACGCAAGTCACAGTCTGGGAGAAAAGATTTGCAAAGCATATATATGCATGTGATATATATGATTTAGGATATTTGTTAAAGGATATGTCTTCAGAATATATAAAGGACTCTTACAACAGAATAATAATGAAAATGAACAATGCAACTAAAAATGGGCAATATATTTGAATAAATAATTCACTAAAGAACATATGCTGATGACAAGTGAACATGTTAAAAGATACTCAACACCACTCATTATTTTGGAAATACAAATTGATAAAATACCACAATGAGCTAACACTATATACCTATTAGAATGGCTAAAATAAAACAGACCTACTGTACTCAGCATTGGCAAGGTTGCTGGGGAAGTAGAACTGTCATGTATTCTTGGGAAGAATGTGAAATGGTACAAACACTGTGGAAAATAGTTTGGCTGTTTCTTAAACAGTTAAATATAAACTCAGCTATTTTACTCCTAGTTACTTACTCAAGAGAAATAAAAGCCCTATGTTTTTACAAAAACTTTTACATGAATGTTAATATTAGCCCTATTTGTAATAGTTAAAAATTGGAAACAACCCAAATGTTCATCAGCAAATGAATGGATAAACAATCTGCTGTATATTTATAAAATAGAGTACTAGTTAGTCACTAATAGAAAGGAATTTATCCTAAAACATGGATGTAAATGTCAGCAAAATAATTATGTTAAGTAAAAGAAGCTATATAAGATAGGACATAATGTAGAGTTCTACCTATTCTAGCAAATGAAAATTAACATATAGTGTAGAAAGATGGTAAGTGGCTGCCTTCTATGGGAGAAAGGTGAGGCAGGGCAAGAGTGAGGGGATTACAAAGGAACAGGAGGAAACTTTTAGAAGTGACAGTTTCATTCAATATCTCAATTGTGGCGATGGCTTCCTGGAGATAGATACAGATATAGATATATAGATATAGATACAGATATATAGATATATGTTAAAGCATCACATTTTACACAATAAATGTGTACAAATATTTTACGTCAATTATGTCTCAATGATTCTTTTAAAAAACAAAGCAATATAAAGACCATCATCCATGTACCTCAATCTTTTGCTCTAGGCTGCTGCATAGGTGTCATTTGTTGTGTGGATTGGTTGGCATTGGATCAGGGGCTCATTGTTGGATTTACCAGCTATGGGTAGAGAGTGGAGTCCATCTTTTGTCATCCTGAAAATTTCTGTTTAAGAAATTGCCTTAGGTTGAAGGGTTGCAGGCATTCTGAGACTTGGTCTGTTTAGCACACCATCTAATATAAAGGAACATGCAAGTATCACCAAGAATAAATATGAAACTAGTGAGGTAGGTTTGAAACATGTCTTACTGCTCAATGTCCCTCAGGCTGGTTTGCAGGTCCAGTTTTGTAGTGACCTCGTTAAACTTCTCTAGCACTTCCATTTATTCTGGTAATTTCAAACTTCACAATCCACATTCCAAAAAAGTAGATGTTGCTGAGACTTTGGACTTTGGTTTGAAATGTAATGCTGCACTCTACTAGCCATCTTACGGTACGCGGGCTTCTCACTGCTGTGGTCTCTCCCGTTGCGGAGCACAGGCTCTGGACGTGCAGGCTCAGCGGCCATAGCTCACGGGCCCAGCCACTCCGCGGCATGTGGGATCTTCCCGGACCGGGGCACGAACCTGTGTCCCCTGCATTGGCAGGCGGACTCTCAACCACTGTGCCACCAGGGAAGCCCTAGCCATCTTACTTTACCACAACATTTTGACAGCTGTTTAAGGCTATTAATATTGAATTAATGTTCAAGAAATTTACAATCACTCACTAGGGGTAAAAGGGTATAAGGTGACCAAAAACCTTCTCCTTGGTCAGCAAAGAGATGCCTGTGTTTTATTGCTAATCAATACTCAGATTTCGTCTTTCTCTGTCTCACACATTTTGGTTTTCCTTTCTTAAAAAGGCTACTCAGGTGAATAATTATGTACTTACTAACCTTAGATGTTTAGTGGACAGATGTTAAGAAGGCATTAGAACAATTGCAAAAGAGGAGAATAAGCGTTAAACAAATCACAAAGTAGGTATTGTGCATTATTCCTTTAATACATATTCATCAAGCATTTCCTATGTGTCAGGCATCATATTGGAGCTGGATGAACAATAGTGAGCAAAAACGTATCTGTTTTTTGCTCTTAAATAGCTTATAGTACAGGAAATGCATTCAAGTAGATGTGCAATTTATTCCAGCTCCTGGTTCTTTATTACTCATGTCCATTCAAATTATTTTAATTAAGTAAATTCACACTTATATTACTGACGTTATGGAGCAGCTAGGAGTGAGAGGATTTTGGAACAAGATCTTCTAAGAAGGTAAGCCCCTCTCGTCATCTCCCTTTCCCCCTTTTCTCTTCTTCCTTCTTTTTCTCTTTGTTTTCATTCCCCCTTCTTTTACCATTTTCAGTTTTTAATTTTGAAATAATTTCAGATGCCCCCAAAATTTTCAAAATTAGTACAAAGGATTCCCATATACCCCAACCCAGATTTCTCAACTTTTTACCACCATTGCTTGCACCCTCTCTCTCTCTTTCTCTCCCTCTCTCTCCCCCCATGGCTATGGCTATGGATATAGATATAAATGTAGATAAAAATACAGCTATATCTAAATATTTTTTCTGAAATATTTCAGAGTAAGTTGCAGACATGATACCCTGTACATCTAAATATATTAGTATACATTTTTTGCTACTTAACCACATCTCAATGAATATAATCAAGAAACTAACAATTCCATCATATATATAGATATACACACATATATATGAATATTATTTAGCCATAAAAAATGAAGAAATCTTGCCATTTGCAACAACATGGATGGACCTTGAGGCATTATGCTAAGTGAAATAAGTCAGACAGAGAAAGACAAATACTGTATGATCTCACTTATATGTGGAATCTAATTAAAACATAGAAAAAGAGATCAGATTTGTGGTTATCAGAGGAGAGAGGGAGAAGGCATGGAGAAAGGGAGTTAAAAAGTACCAGCTTCCAGTTTTAAGATAAATAAGTACTAGGGATGTAACATACAGCATGATGACTATCATTAACATTACTGTGTGATAATATAGGAAAATTTTTAAGAGAGTAGATACCAAAAGTTCTCATCACAAGGAGAAATATTTTTTCTTTTTTTATTGTATCTGTATGAGATGATAGATGTTACCTAAACCTATGGTGGTAATTATTTCCCAATATGTGTAAATCAAACCATCATACTATATACCTTAAATGTATACAGTGATGTATGTCAATTATTTCTCAATAAAAGTGCAAAAATTTTTTTAAAGAAACTAACAATACTGCTAGTATCTAATCTATAAGCTATATTCAAATTCAGCTATTTGTACCACTAATGTTCTTAACCAGTCCAGGATCACATGTAGTGTATTGTTGTCATGTCTCTTTTTCTTCCTTTAATCTGGAACAGATCCTCAGTGTGTGTGTGTGTGTGTGTGTGTGTGTGTGTGTGTGTGTGTGTTGTCTTTCATAACAGATATTTTTGAGGAATACAGAACAAGTATTTTGTAAAATGTTCCTCTGTTTGGGTTTGTCTGATGTTTCCTTATTGTTAGATTTAAGTTATGCCTTTTTGGAAGGAATACCACAGGGATGATGTGTCTTTCTCAATGCATCGTGATGTACCATTACTGGGATGGTAATTTAACTTTGTCCACATGGTAAGTGTGGTACCTGCCAATTTTCTCCAATGTAAAGTTACCACTTTTCCTTTTGTAATTAATAACTGTCTTGTTGAGAGCTACTTTGAGATTATATAATCATCCTGCTTCTCACTATACTTTTAACTAGAAATCCATTGCTGATTCTTACCAGATATGATTATTACTGGGGTACTATGGTGGTTTCCAAATAGTGATTTTTCTATTTCTATCATTCCTTCCACCTTTATTAGTTGTAATTCTACTGTAAGGAAGAGCTGTCCTTTCTCCCCTGGTAAACTTCTTTTCTGAGTTCTCCCCATCTGTTCATCCATATATCTATCCATCTATCTCTCTATTTACTTTTTATCCACCCAATGCATCATTCTATGTAGTACCAAAGAGCTCCATGGTATAGACCTGTTTCATTTTTCTCATCTAACTGAATTTTCACAGAAAACTCACAGTGATGGTCCTACTCAAAATATTATGTCCCTAAGGATAACTAAGTATTCATGAAGTTTTTTTAAAATTAATACTTTTTCATGGGATTACATCAGAAGATGGGATAAAAACCCATTCTTAAAAATCTGTTGGAGGCTTGTCTATAAGGGAGAGATTAGTACTTTCCAAAGTGACCTCACATCATCAGATGAATCCAAATATATTCATGAACATACATTTAGACTGTCTGTATGCCTCTCCTAGTCTCCTTGTCAAAAGATAATCCCTGCTTGGATTTTAGGCTGAAACCATAAGGGTTGACTACTGTAAATTTGCTGTTTCTCTCAGGTTGTCTGACTCTAGTCCCATGCTTTACACTTACTGAAAAGATTAAGACATCTTACATCCTCTCATGACATCCCTGACATCTGTCCATTGAACTTCCCAAATTTGGGATTTTAGTGACAGTGCTCCACCAGGTTGTCAAGGTACAGATTGGGAATTCAAACAACTGCAAATGAAATCAATTAAGTCAATTTAACCTAAGCACATGGCAACACATTTCAGAAATGGAAGTGCTAATAAACTTTTATTTGAAACTATAGAAGATGCATAGTTTTTCATATTTTTTTTAAATACAAAAATTGTGGGGAAAATACAGCCAGAGATGTCATATATGCAGTGCCTAATATGCATCCCCAGTGCCTTTCGTATACCATTTGAAAGTCTAATAAAACTCTACAAAGTCCATGTTGATATCACAATTAAAAAAATCTGCAACGGGGGTTTTGAAGAAGCTACATAATTAGACTGAGTTCAGAGCTAACAAGTAGAAGGGCTGGAATACAAATCCAAGTCTGTCCTTACTGAAAAGGCCATGCATTACACTGATAATATACCTGTTACCAGTAATAAATATACAGAGGAATAAACATGTATTGTCTATGAAATCAGTAAAAATAAAAGCTGGTGAGGTTGTGTGGCAGAAAAATCAAATTCTCTTATTTTTAGACTGTAGCAGAGTACTCAAGTCAAAAATATTTATTTATTTGACTTGGCTTTACTTGTTTTGTTCCACTTATCTCTTTCCTTCTCCATAATATCAGTATATTTAAAGATCTGCACACATGCTCAAAAAATACATTATTTAAAAATCTTAAAATCTGAGAGATAATGATAATAATGGCACTTTATCCTCATGATGAAATATAACTAGACCAAGCTTTGAGCTCCCATTTCTGTGACTGTAAGTTGACCTCACTAAATTGAATTTTCTGTTTCAAACAGCAGGTGGTGGTACTGGGTTATTCTATTACGTTTAAGTACTTAATTATAGATATTGCAGTGTTGATGAAAGTAACATGTAATATATATTTTGGTTTCAGAACATCATCATGTTAAGATTTACTTTATAAAATAATATACATGATGAGGTCTTATATTACTAGAAAAATTTGCATATACATAAATCCTTTAGAAGAAAGGAAATGTGTATATATATATATAACATTATTTAAATCATTTAAATGGTTTATTATGTCATACAATTATTTAAATGATTTTAACTTTTTTTGGTAATAAATATGATTTAATATTGGGAATTAACTATATTAAATATACTTTAAATTTGTAATTATTATAAAAATAATGGTGCTAAATGGTAAAGACTAAATAAATTCTTTTCATTTAGTAAAAGAGTGGGTGGAAAAATAAAGCTTTGTCTCCTTTAATTAATTCCTAGTTGAGTATAATGATTATTTTTAATCACTTTCAACCAACCCTATAATTTACTATATATTTTATATTACTCATCAATCTATATTCCCATTCCACTATATTTAATATCTTTAAATAATTTATTTTGAGTCTTGGCTACATTTCAGTTCTTTATTGGTCTTTAGTGAAGCTTAAAGGGGTTGGTATTTTTCCAGTCTTCGATCTAGCACTGGAGTTGGTTGGATGGTGGGAAACACATAAGGAAAAAGGAGAGTATTGTACTTTTTAAAAAGCTATTGCTTTTACTGGTGAAAAAATATTTAAATGTTGTAGTTCACTAGGCCATGATGATCATTATGATCTTAAATTATTTGCGCCAGTATCTCAGAGGTCCCATGTCATACAATGCAAAGATAATATTCATAACCTTGGATGATTCATAGGCAATATTAGGTAGCAGATGGCATCTCTAAAAATTTTAATGACTATTTTGCAGTGCCTGCTTCATGGCAGATGGAATGGAGGAGTGGAGAGGCAGTGGCTGGGGACTGTTGGAATAAGGTGGAACCAGATGGTTGGCAGGAATTAGGGGTCCTGTGGAAGGAACAGGGGTTAAAATAGAGACAGTAGTTAAAGAGAAATAAGGTGAATTAGGACTAAAAGCGCTGTATAGCAGAGGCTACAAAGTGGAGATATGGGGACAATTTACATTTTATTTTAGGGTCAATCTATATGACTTCAACAATTTTATTGTGGCCACTGTGAAATTGGAACTGGAATTTAGTGGTGAAGTCATTACCAAAGTGTTCTAAATGATCAGCTGTATCTCTGACAGAGTTGATATGAGTAGAATCAATACCTCCAAATGTGTGCTCAAAGGGCTACTTTGAAAGAGAGTGCTTAAAAATGGAAACTTCTGTCCCCTCCCTAGCACCTTACGGTTTTCATCATTCCTAAATAGGAAGCCACCCAACAGAGAAGCAAAAATTTCAGCTTATTTTAAAATGAAAAATGTCACTAGCAGCCAAATTCTAAGGCTCCTTTCAATTTTGAAATTCTTGTCTAATATTTTATTCTCAACATGTGATCCAAAGACTAGCAGACTTAGTTGGGGTGTAGATATATAGGTTTTATATATATATACACAAATATATTATATATAGTATGATATATAATATATAATCATATATTATACACACAAATATGTTGCATATACATCATTTATGTAATATATATGCAATAGATACATATATTGCATATATATCATATATATAATATGCAGTATAAATATAGATGGTCTTCAACTTGTGATGGTTCAACTTAATGATTTTTCAACTTTATGATTGTGCAAAGGTGATATACATTTAGTAGAAACAGTACTTCAAATTTTGAATTTTGATCCTTTCCTGGTCTGTGATATGTGGTAAGATACTCTCTTGTGAAGCCGGGTAGAGGCATTGAGCCACAGCTCCCAGTAAGCCATACAATCCCAAGGGTGAACAACCAATATGCTTATAACCATTCTGTACCCAGACAGCCATTGTCTTTCATTTTCAGTATGCAATAAATTTCATGAGCTATTCAATACTTTATTCTAAAATAGACTTTGTGTTAGATGATTTTGCCCAACTGTAGGCTAAAATAAGCTTTCTGAGCACATTTAAGGTAGGCTAGGCTAAGATTTGCTGTTTGGTAGGTTCACGTATTAAGTGTGTTTTTAACTTAGGATATTTCCAATTGGGATCCCATCATAAGCTGAGGAAGATCTGTTTTCTTTTTTTTTTTTTTTTTTTTTTTTTTTTTTTTGCGGTACGCGGGCCTCTCACTGTTGTGGCCTCTCCCGTTGCGGAGCACAGGCTCCGGATGCGCAGGCTCAACAGCCATGGCTCACGGGCCCAGCCGCTCCGCGGCATGTGGGATCTTCCCGGACCGGGGCACGAACCCATGTCCCCTGCATCGGCAGGCGGACTCTCTACCACTGCGCCACCAGGGAAGCCGATCTGTTTTCTTAAAGTTGCAAACTAGACTACTGAAGTAGAAGCTCTGTAGAGTAGGAATTTTGGAATCACATTTAAACAAATTTCTTCAGATAGCTATTAAGTACAGTATAGTTGAGAACCACTGGTTTGGATATTGAACAGACAGTTGCTAAAAGCAGTAGCTTCATAATATTAGTGAAAGCAAAACAAAAAGCAGCACAGGCCTAGCGAGGCAAATCAGCTATATGTGGCTTGAAACCCACACATGTCGGGAGTCATCTTTATGGAATAAAATAAAACAATTAGAAGTAGAAAATTGTATACAGTGTCTTCAGAGTAAATCAGCTTCTGTGGTTTAAACATTGAGGCCAGCTTCATTTCTTCTCAGCCTGGACATGTTTCTGGGCCTTTCTGAGTTGAGAATAATGGTCTCAAGGGGTTGTAAAGATCAAATAAGCCACCAATCCTTCATAAACAGTGAAACACCCTATGGTTATGGAGGCTATCACCCTCTTCACCTCTGATTACCTACTTCATATGTGAGGGCGTGAAGTGAACAGAGAAAACGGCTCAAGATTGTGAGATACTCAGTAGGACAACTATGCATACTTGTGTCCTCTGCTCTTCAACTTTTCTAGAGAAATTCAACACTGCAACGCACTCAGACCTTAGTATTTGTTGATTGTATGACTGATTAAATGATGAAAAAATGAGTGAATGGGTGAGGGAAAAAATGAAACATTCATGGCCCACCTGTTGCTATCATCAGATATGATTGGGCCGAACCTCAGAAGTGACTTGTTCTTTTGAAGATTTTAAGCTGATTAACTTCAGGCTGGGAAGAATGTGATTAATTGAGTTGGGTGGAGTTTATCTGTAAGGATCTCCTGGAGGAAGAGCCTTTTTGCAAAGCTTTGGAAGGAAGGATAAAAGCAACAAGAAAGCCTTCTAAAGGGCATTTTGTTGTTCATTTCCATTCCAACATTAGCATACCAATGGTGCTCATTCACCTTGTACACCAGGGTGGTTTCACTGAAAAGTATTTGGGCTTTTAAAATAAGCAAAGTTAATAATTACTAAGAGTCCTGTGGAAAAGGCACAGGAAATTGTGTTAAGTTCTCACCATAACCCACAAAGTCAGGTTTTTTTAACTGGAAAACTGGGGCTTCAGGAGCTTAATAACTGCCCAAGATCACAAGATCTTGGATATTACACAAGATATTGCAAATAAGTTTCAAACCCCAAACTTTCTGATTTAATACCCATGTTCGCTTACTATGTAATTTTAAGTAACAAAATATTATTTTTTTGCATTTTATAAAAGTATGAGTAGACAAAGAACCTATTTTAATCATTTCCCTGTTGAGAAAATGAATAATTTTTAATTATATGCATTCATTTTATAACATTTTCTACTGGGCTCATAAAAGGCTATATGTTTCCTGGTAATGGTCCCTAAACTGTGTCTAAATCCCACACTTCCTACATGCAACGTGGTAAAATATGAGGAACGCATATACATACAGACACTCCATATACACAGTAGACACGCACATGCATACATACATATATATGTGCATATATATGTATATATATGAATCTATATATGTGCGTGTATATTTATACCTTTTTACTTTTTTAATTACAGAATTTTAAGAAGAAATCTTAAACATCATGTTTGAATGCTTTCTTACTTGAGTACTGTAGGCTGAAGTACGTGAAAATTAACTACAAAATTGACCAGTTTGTAAGCTAAGGTGAAAACAATCAGGAACATTCTGAATATATTGGTGGAATGTGCAATGCTTGTTTCTGTTTTATTGCCATGTCCTCTATGAATTTTAATAAAACATATATCAGAAGAAACAAGAATTTGATGGAAGCTATAGTTTAGAGAAAATGCATTTATCAAATAGTTACAAGTCGCTTTTTCTTATTTTATTCAGGGCATTATCATAGTCTTGCAGTCCTAAAGAACCCTATCTCAGACGTGCTTATATATGCAAATATGCCTTGATGTGTGTGCTTGTGTGTGTGTGTATGTCTGAAGAGGTAGAGCACAGACTTTTAAGACCCATCCCCTTTTCTTAACCTCAAAAAATCAAGTTTCAGCCATCCTGATCTTACTCTCTAAGTATTTAAATCTTCTTTTATTTTTTCTAGTCATTTTTGATAATTCTTTGACTTTACTGACGATGTGACAGAATCAGAGGACACGTGTTTTAGATGCATGTGCTTTGTGACTGTTTGGGATGCAAATTAAATGTAAGAGTGCAAACCCCAAATAAAGTTTGTGTGGCCAAATTTCAGAGGTTTATGAACCCATAGGGAGAGACCAGATATAGGGATTCTAATTAGGAAAATAATAAATATATATTGCTCCCAGAAGCTCATTCAAAATGTTACATTTCCTTGGAAGGTCTTCACATTGACTTTTCATGTGAAATTCCAAGTAATTTTTGCAAAAGTCTGTTCTGAGTGATACTATTAAATGTCTGCCTTCCCTTTAATTTTCAGAGTTCAAGCATTGTGGATGTGTCCTATTGATTCGATTCCCAAATTCTGGTAGTTGTCCCAGTAGAAAAAAAAAAATGCATAAAAATAACCCAGATCCAAAAGTGCCCATTAGTTAGCTCTGAGCATGCCAAAGTTGTCAAGTGATATTGCAGTTGTGGTCTTTAAAGCATTTCAAAAAAAGCTGGATAACATTGTAAAAAAATCTGGATAACATTGTATAAAAAGCTGGATTTTATGGCTTTGTCTATGCCAAAGAGATTGTCCAACAGAAAGCACCCTGGTAAGCCTAATTATTACTCCACATATGGTACGTGGCATTATAAGCTATTTTGAGGTTTTTGGAAAGGGAGAGAGATATGAGTGACAAACACAGCAGGGCGTGCTGAAGAATTTTAACTCCAGCCCCTAACAGCCCCATGTTGGCAGGGCATAAAACAAAAAAAATGCTGTTTTAGTAATTTATTTACTATTTATTTTCAGGGAGAATAATTTTGTTAAAATTTACAGGGTAGAATGGGGAAGAAAGTGATATAAAAAATCAGTATAGTACATGTATTCAGTAAAGATTGTTCTTCAAAATGTTAGGGCTGTTTTTATGGGCAGCTTTCATTTCTTACTTTAAAATCAAAGCAGCTTTTGTCACATTTGGTTTTGGGAATAATGTAGAATCTGATCTGGAGTACAATTTAAGGTAAACATTAAAAAACACTTTGAATGTGTACGTGTAGGTGGTTGTACCAAGAAAATAGTTTGGGAGAATGAACTCAGAGAAACATGGAAGCAATCAGCCGCATATCACATTTGCTTCTACGCCTTTAATTGCTTATATTTGAAAGGTTCCTCAGAGAGAGAAGAGGACATATAAGGAAGAGGGCTGTTTTATACTTATGATTTCAATGTGTCAGTCCAATGAGAACTATTTCTAAGTCAAAGTTTTGGGTATCTCAACATGGCTTAAAACAAAATTCAGACATCCCCTAATTTCCATCTCTGAAGTATTTTAAAGATCATCCTCATCTGTTTAAGTTGCAGAATCTTGTGCTCAGCAGTCATAGTAACAGTGGAGGGCACACCCAGAATGCCCAGGACATGTGAAAGGTGTTTGCACATATTAAACAATAATTTTGCTTACATCCTCTACCAAGCTTTGTAGGATTTCGAAAGCCTTGACCATCCAAGTCCAAGAAACTTAGCAGATTGCTGGCACCATTTTTTCCTTGTTTTGGATTAAATAAAGAAAAATTCTCTTCTCTAGCAAAACAAAGGGATCTGCCTCTCTGGTTTTGCATTCTAAATGTTAAAAACAAGACACTATGTGAGTGAAGTTACAGATTATCCAACCTAGGGAAGAGTAACAATTAATATCCCCAATAGATCTCTATCCATGATCAAGGCTAAAAGAAAATCATGACATTAGGATTTGGGGTAGCATGTTGTTCTTTTGTGGTTATTTCAAACATTGTTTTAAAACAAAATCAGTTATACTTTATTACTATAATATAAAAGATGAAGAAAACCAAGGCCATATTTTAATTCAGCTTTTACTTATATTTTTAAGTCAAATGATTTATAAACTTCTCTGGGATATAACATTATAATAAGATTAAAATGATATTTACCACTTCGTTTTTCCCTTTGAGAGTTCAATAGAGTTAATGTTTAAATCTAGCCTCTGCTGCTATTGCTGTTTTCCCCAAAAGGTGGCACTTGTGTAATCTTTTTCTTTCTCAGGGTGCAGAGAACCAGGGGAGCCAGAGGGACCGGAGTGAATTTTCAGAATTGTTTTCCTTTAACAGATTCCAAATAGCCATGTCAGAAATCTGCATTTCTGCAACTGCAGCTACCTTATGCTCTTAAGAACCCTTCAAATAAGAATTAGTCTGATTCTGAGAAAGAAAAACATGCCTTCCGTCTTAGTTTGGTTTAAACTTTGGAGTTCTTTATCCCAAGTTTATTTTATAATGTTCTTCTTCCCTTCTGATCTTTGACTAAAGTTCTAATTCTTTTTTTAAGATAACCTTGATCCATTTGAAGTTGTCCTTCTTAATTAGAATGCATAAGCAACACATGAGTATGTCTAGACTCTATATAAACAAAGCTTTCTGACAGCATAAATCTAGAAGGATAAATCATTCAGACAGGAGAAATCTTTTGAACTGTGAACAGACAAGAAGAGTGAAAGGCATAGAGGGAAAGGAAAACATGTTGGAGAGATTCTGATGATGAGACAGGAAGGAACAGATGAGACTTAAATCAAACTAGCAGTTTCTTTCCAGCAATTCACGTAAATTTCCTCCCAATCCCTACAGCTGAAAAGAATTTTAAATATCTAATGAAGTCCAACCACTTCATTTTACAGATGAGGAAATTGAGTCCCAGAAAGCTAAAGAGTGTGTTCAATGGAATGCAACTGAATTCTGTTTCTACATCTGGTGGAAGAATGCAATGATCTGTCAAAGAGAGGTGTTAAGTCACAAGTTATAGAAATCAAAATCTCAGATAGTTTTGAAAATTGGAATCTGTTTAACCATGATTCTTCAGGTACAGATTATTTTGAGCCACTATGCTGTCTTAGAAGCCCTCTTCTGCTCCAAATAGGGATATGGTCATTCATTAACCATGTAAGTCATTAGATCTGTGTTGTCTAATACAGTAGCCAATAGCCACATGTGACTACTTAATTGAATTTTAAATTAATGAAAATTAAATAAAATTTAAAATTTAGCTTCTAGTTACACTAGCCACATTTCAAGTGCTCAACAGCTACATGTGGCGAGTGGCTGCTATACTGGGCAGGGTACACATAGAATTTCCATCCTTGCTGAAAGTTCTCTTGGGCAACACTCACTTAGATCATCAACTGTAGAGAGTATGGGAAAAGTACAACACAAAATCAGGTATACAGTGTCGTGGGGTAATTCAGTGTGTAATGGCTAAAGGCATTTGTTATGTGGGTTTATAAGCAAATTTACAACCAACTCTGGAAAATTAGCAGGTTTATGTCTTTTTAGGCCTTCTGCCCCTCCCTTTTTCATTATACTTTTGCCTTCTCTAATATTCTTCACTTTTGAGTGTTCAGCAAGTCTTTGTGGGGACTTCCATGGTGGCACAGTGGTTAAGAGTCCACCTGCCAATGCAGGGGACATGGGTTCGAGCCCTGGTCCGGGAAGATCCCACATGCCTCAGAGCCACTAAGCCCGTGCGACACAACTATTGAGCCCACGTGCCACAACTACTGAAGCCCGTGTGCCTAGAGCCTGTGCTCTGCAATAAGAGAAGCCACCGCAGTGAGAAACCCGCGCACGGCAATTAAGAGTAGCCCCCGCTTGCCGCAACTAGAGAAAGCCCGCGGGCAGCAACGAAGACCCAACACAGCCAAAAATAAATAAATAAATAAATCTTTGCGAGTACCTTATTTATTTCCTCTTCTGTGCATTATTCCATTACATTTCACAATGTTTATTGAACATCTACTGTGTGACAAACATTGCACTAGGTAACCAAAAAGGAAGAATTAGATGCTCTGTGATAATGAATCAGGCAGGAGGAAAACACATGTTTCCAGAACCGATTCAGGGTATAGAATGAGCTCTTCTAACCATTTGAATTAGCAAAAGAAGTATTATTAGAATAATTACGTGGATTAAGAGATGGAAGCTTATTATGAGAGGTTTAGTGACTTGTCCAAAATAATACAGGTGGTATAAAAGGTATCCTCAGACTGGAATTCATGTCTTTTTATACCAAGTCCAGTGCTTTTTCTAATCTATTACCAACTCAGAGTAGAGATTGGTTTATGCCAACTTCCTAATTTTTTCTGACTTCTGCCAATGAAACATCAAATAAGTTGTGCCTTCCATACATCAACATTTTCTTTTTTTAAGTCCAGTTTTTGAATTTCTTTGAATAAAGACAGAATTATATTTGTGTTTTTTACAAGGGTTCTCTTTGGAACTCTCAGCTAAGTGCTTGTAGAAGGTTCTTGTGTTGAACTGACCTGTGCTTGGCATTCTATTAATACTTAGAACTCATAGGGCATTGACAGAGCCTAAATGTAAATTTACAAAAATGTTCTTTCTATTAAGAAAAAAAGAATAGATATAATTCTTATTGGCAGTTGGCAGAATTAGTTAAGAGTAACTAATTCCTATTAGTTTTATTAGTTGAATAAAATTACACCATTTGCAGGCGATCAGGGCAGCATCAATAGCATACAACGTTTGAAATTTCGTACTTCCCATGCCTTTCTGCATAAAAGAGTGATTCAGTTAGGCACACCTAATCCAGATGTTATCCAAAATCTAGGTCTTATGTAGATTTTCTCTTTCCAGCAGCCCTTACTTGGAAACGTGGCACCACCATCCCATCATTGAAGTGGCTTGGCAATGGGCTGTAACAACACATTAGTAAGCATCTCTGCAGCACAGTATTTGGAAATGCTCCACCTATATCACATGCCACTCAGTATGAAGATTAGTATAATGACTTTCCCTGACACATTCGTTACCAGTCAAATGTTAATTTTTATTTTTTGATGGGTCTTAGGATATGCTGTGTTACTTGCAATTATTTTAATCACAAATTGCATGATAGTGAGATGGTACTGCATTTATTTATAAAAGAAACCTAAATAGAGATTGTCCTTATCTTCATCAAATAGAAACCTCCAATAAACCTACCATGTTTTCTTATCTTATTCATCAAATTTGCTATAGAGGATTTAATTGACTGAAACTTTTTCCCAGTCCTTCATAGAGTACTTCCCTGATTCCATCATCTTTTTCACTTTGTCATACTCTCCTACCAAAACAAAGAAAACAAAACAAACAAACCAGCCAAAATCCTCTTCAGAATGACTCTTCTATATTTTAGTGGCTCGTACTCTTTTCTTCCCAACCCATAATCTTCCTCTTCCTATCTACAATTCATTTGTTCCTCTCTTTCGGGGTTTTCCTTTACTTTCTTAGAATGTAAAGGTTCTCATAACCAACAGTACTGTTCATGCTTTTTTTTTTTTTTTTTTTTTTTTTTTTTTTTTTTTTTCTAGGCACGACCCCGTGTCCCCTGCCTCGGCAGGCGGACTCTCAACCACTGCGCCATCAGGGAAGCCCCATGCATTTTCAATACACTCTTCCTGCATAACAAAAGTGTATTCATGCATTGAATAATATATATGCTGCCCAGTGTAATGAAACACAATAACTTTTTCAGAGCAGGCACTCTCTACCTATGTGGCATTGGGCAAATGACTTTATCATTTTGGATTCCAATGCTCTCATCTAAAAAGATTAATTGAAGAAAACGCTAGAGGACATGGGGAGGTGGAAGGGTAAGCTGAGACGAAGTGAGAGGGTGGCATTGACTTATATACACTACCAAATATAAAATAGGTAGCTAGTGGGAAACAGCCGCATAGCACAGGGAGATCAGCCCAGCTCGGTGCTTTGTGACCACCTAGAGGGGTGGGATAGGGAGGGTGGGAGGGAGACGCAAGAGGGAGAGGATATGGTGTTATATGTATATGTATAGCTGATTCACTTTGTTATACAGCAGCAACTAACACAACAATGTAAAACAATTATTCTCCAATAAAGATGTTAAAAAAATAATAAAAAGAAATTTTATTGTTCATATTCTATTTTTCTGTTTTCTTTTAAAAGTCTAGTATAAAAAAACATAGTAGCTAGTAAATGTTTTTTTTTTCCTATAGATTGTGTGACAGTATAACTCAAAAATTCTCTTCTAGAATGTTATCACTAGTGAAAGTAATTTTGGAAAACAAAAACTTTTGGTCAAAGATAAAATTTATTTTCTTGAGGATTTGTATGACTCTGCTAAAAGACTAGAGTTGGATATTTTGCAAAATAAATATACTCTAACACTAGCTACAAAAATAAGGAAAAATCAGTATATGTTTAGCTGAAGAGTGAATTTGTACCATTAAAATATATTCCAGTTTATATTACATAGCATTAGAAAATGCCACAATATTCTTTAATAATCCACACCTAGAAATTGGATGCATACTTAAATGGCATTTGTGCCTGTTTCAGCTGGAATAATTTGTATTTGTTCTGTGGCCTGGGAATCTCGCCATCAAGTAAGGAGCACAGAGCCAACTTTCTACTAGTCAAGACTCCAATACACGTGCCTCTCTCATAGCCACAATACATTTCAACTAGCCAACTTGGCATTTTAAAAAAAGTATTTACCTTGATCACACTGAGACATGCAGCTCTTCATACGAAAAGAAAAATTTTATGTACAATAGAGAAATTCTGAGTTTCTTGTAAAATATTTCAGAAACCAAAATAGCCAGACCACCACTTTGTAGGCTTTACTTCCAAATAAAAGTTACTTATGTGGGCTATACTCTATCTTGCTGTGATACCAGCTCAAATCTTGCAACTTGCTGAATATTTGGGCTCCCGTTAATCTATGAATAAAGCACCTGTTATCATACTGCTCTTTCCCTCATTACTTTTCTCTTTAATATGGCTCTACTCTTGACAGAAAAAATGTTAGATCCTGAAGTGCATGATCTATTTATTATACATCTTTGACATGAGCAAAGGTCTAACCAGAGATCATAAATTTGGACAAACTACTCTTGAACAAAAAGAAAAACACTGAGAAAAAAGAGAGAAGAGGAACATATTAACATAAACTATTTGCTTTTATTAATTTTGACTACATGCCTTTGTACTTAGCTGGTCTGTAATAACTACTTATTGATTTGTCGTGAAAGATCTTTGCTTCTCTCTGATTCTCTTTGGCAAAATGCAACTTATAGTTACCATCCATTATGTGATAGTAGAGTATCCACTCAAACAAAAGAACTATGTAAGAATTTATCTTGTTTGAAAGGGACAGGGTAGTGTATACCAGCTTATTATGTGAAAGTAAATAGTTTCCATTATTTTACAAAGTGTCTTTAACTAGGAAGATGGTGACTCTTTGCATCTGTGGGTAAAGGTCTGTTAATCTCAAATGTGATACCAAGAGAGGCAGCAAACTGCTTTTCTGATATCATTTAAACAGCAAAGATCTTTATGCTGCCCTGTTTTGAACTTAACAGTGTTGAGTCACTATCTTCTGAGGTTCTGTCTCAACAGAACTAATTGGAAATTCAAGGGATACTGGAAACTATAATTTTGCTGTAGCTTGAACTTGCCCAGATTAAAGGAGGGACAAATTTCTAAACAAACTCTCTTCTGGCTGAAGACCAGTACTACTCCATGCCAAATACCTTCTTTTTTGCCTTTAAAATGAAAAAAGGGGGTTCTTTATAAAGAAAAGTTATTTTCATTGAAAAGGATTTTTCATTCATCTTGTCATGATTATAAAGCAATTTTCACTAATCTCACATTTTAGGTATCTTGACCTCTGAGCCTTTTAAAATTTTTTTTCTTTCCTTTATATTTTTTAAAAAAACACTCTAAATTACCTAGAATGAGTGATGATTGAAGAATTTCCCACCATAGCCATAGACAAACATCAACAAGCAGGCAATGGATGGATGGATAAAATGACATTGGCAAATTCTTCTATTTATAAACATTGAAAAATAGGGACCTTGTCTTTTATCTCTCTGAATATTTATATTCTCAACATAAAATGAAGTCGTAGAGACCTGCCCATCTGTTTATTTTTTAAAATCCATGGCGTCAACAGTTTAGAAGTTTCCAATAAAAACCAGGAATGAAGGCATTCTTGTGGGATTTCGTCAAGTCAAGGAATTCTGTCCAAATCTTTGAAACAAACAAAGTATTTGGCTTATGTTTCAAAAAAGTTTAGATAAGCTTTTCATTTTTATAATTTACATTCTTTCAACTGATGTGTGTGTGTGTGTGTGTGTGTGTAGTTCTTAAAATTAGAAACAAAGTGCTAAGGAGATCCCATATTGTTTGATAGCTGTGAAAACCTGGTTGACATCAAATGCAACTGAGAAGTTGATGGTGTTTTGGCTACCAGGGTGGGAGGAAGGTATTGAGATGGGGAGGAATCACCCTTATTTGGGCATCATTTACTGGGACTTGGCTAGGAACATAACACTAGAGAATAGCAAGAGGTGCTTGGTTGTTCTCTCTTTGCCTTCTTAGTCTATGCTCCATGCTTTTCTCCCCATTCTGGGCCTTAGAAGGAAATTGATGAAGACTGCCTCACCTGGGCTCCCTTGCCAGCTGGCTTCTGCTTAGAATCATCCATTGGTCCCAGTGGCCTGAGATAAGAAGGTGAAAAAAGAGAAAGATACATTTTGTCCCCATTCCCTCCCTTGTCAGCACCCTGTCCCTGGTAATAACCAGATTCCTCTTTCCCAACAGGAAACCACTCTTTTGCAATTCCAGTTCTCTGTGAATTCTGGTAACACCATTTCTTCCTCTTGTCCCTTTGGTCCTATGGGTGGAAATGACTTTCCACTGTTGCTAGTCTCTGGGTGCCCTGCCAACCCTTGTTTGCTCCCTTTGCTGTGCCCACACATAGTCAGGACTCCAATCAATAAAAATAACTCTATTCTTTAAAGGCAGATATGTACACTATGTGGGAAGGAAGGGTGGGATTTGTTCACTGTCTGACTGGCTATGGAAATAGAATTAATTATTGTCACTCAGCCAAGTATTCATTATGGAAATCAAAAAGTAATTCACATTTATTATTGGATAATTTTTGAAAATACATAACATGGAAAAAAGTAAATAGGAAAGAAAATAGTAATTAATCTTACTGATTGATAGCAATGTATTAACTGCATCTCTATGAAGTAGGCATTGCCATTGCCCCCATTTTAAAATATAAGAACCAAACTATTGAAAGGTGAAATGACTTGTGTAAGGTCACACAGCTATGGGATGGCAGAGGAAGGATTTGGACTGAGTCAGACTAGTTCCTAAGCCTATGCTCTTAACTACTAAGCATCTATTAAGTACCTACTATGTGCCAGGAAGTGTACTAGATGCTTTCATATGTGCTCTCATTTATTGCCCTTTCAGAAGCACTTGACACTGTCATCCATTCTCTGTTTTGAGGAACAGTTTCCTTTCTGGTTTTCTCTGACACCACGTGCTGCTATGATTTTTCTCTCATTTTCCTTTTCTTTGCTTGTTCTTGTCTATTCAACCTTTAAATGTGGGAATGTTTTGAGTTCCTTTCTTGCTTCTATTCTTCCTTGCTAAACTCATCTAATTAAGTGGCTTATGCCAATGATCTGCAGATTCTTATTTATTTATTTTTTTTTGCTGTACGCGGGCCTCTCACTGTCGTGGCCTCTCCCGCTGCGGAGCACAGGCTCCGGACGCGCAGGCTCAACGGCCATGGCTCACGGGCCCAGCCGCTCCGCGGCATGTGGGATCTTCCCAGACCGGGGCACGAACCCATGTCCCCTGCATCGGGAGGCGGACTCTCAACCACTGCACCACCAGGGAAGCCCGATTCTTATGTTTTTTGCTTCCCTTCTCCTTAGTGTCATACCTGTATGTTCAACTGTCTCCTGGACATCTCCTTTTGGGTACCTAGTAAGCATCTCAGACTTAACATGGCTAACTGAGAATGCTTGATTCATTTCTTCTTCAACCTGTTTCTCTCTCTCTGTCATCTCCATTTTATAAAATAGCACTGTTATTTATTCCAACTGATCAAGCTAAAAATTGAGGAATTATCCTAGAGTGTTCATGCTTTCCTTTTCCTGATATCTAATTATCAATGCATTCTGTCTGCTCCACGGATGGAGATCCAAGTCCCTCCCCACTCACTACCATGATGTTTTGCCTAAGTCATTGTGATAACTTCCTAACTAATCTTGCTATTTCCAGTCTTGCTCTCCTTCAAGGCTTTCTACATATGGCAGTGAAATAATTATTTTAAACATATCATGCCACTTTGCTTAAAAGCCTTTATTGGTTTCCAAACAAAATGCAATCCAACTTCTCCTTTGCATAGGCTAAAAACCTTTATCTAAGCTGGTCTCTGTTGAATGAATGAATCCTATAGTATCAATAGAAATGTTTGGGCTTTACAATAGCTCTTGCAGGTGGCTATTAGTATGTTCATTTTTTATTAAAGTAGATATGGAGGCAAAAAATAACATTATATTCTCCCCTCCCTCAGGAAGCCTTGAAATCAGCTCTTAGGTAGACTTGACTAATGTAATATATAATAAGCAGCCAATATTTTCTGAATTACTTACAATGTGTTAGGCATAATACTTTGGTGGGCACTTTTCACATATTATCTTAATAATTTTTTAAAATGAGAGTCTTAAGAAGGTGCTATCATCTGCATTTGATATTTGAGAAACAAGGCTCAGAGAGGTTAAGTAATTTACTCAAAGTTACAGTGCTGGTTAATGGGAAAGGGTTGATCTAATACCAGGTGTGTATTCCAAAGCCCACAGCCTTAACCATGTGACTTTTCTACCTCCTTGAAAAGATGATGTATACACTTTATTATTCCTACTAATTATATACACACCCACATTTTTTCTCTTTCAAAGAATATAAACTACTTTAAATATGCCAGGACTTAACATTATTATAAACTCTGTGTTCGTAGATGGACGGCAAAGACAGCAGTTTCATTCAAAACCTAGTGACTATTCTATTTCTCCTTGGCTTGTCCCAAAGCGATTACCAAACGGCACTTAACTATGGAAAGGAAGGAGGACATTTGTTGTGAGTGTTTAAAGGGAATTTTTTTAAAGAAATAAACTTTTTATTGACATCTTCTTAATTTGACCTTGTTATATGTAATTTCTAATCAGGGAACTTTTAATTTAAAAAATTCATACCAAAGAAAAAGAATCATTTATACATGTGGTTATGATCAATCTTTCTCTTATAGAAGAAATATTTTCATATCAAATGGTTTTGATTCACACTGGGAGGAAAGAACACAAAAATATTATGTTAATATGTAACACAACAATTGATATGCAATGTAATCCCCCAATTCTACTAAACTGGATATCGGCATGATATGCCTTTATAGGGATTCCATCTTGTTCATGCTGGGAGAGAAACACACTGTAATTTCCATTTTGAAAATGACTCTTTAAAATTGCCAAATATTTGGTTTACTACACAACTTGCTGCTTTGACAATGGTGAGTTTATTAATGTCAATATATTGTTCCAAGTTAATCTTTTGCAGAACTATTTCCTTTTCATGACTAAAGAAATCACAAAGGGAAAATGTCATCTTGTTTATTCCAAAGAAATTATGAATCAAGATTTATTTTCTTTCTTGCCTTGGAAAACAAATGGCAGTAGAAAGCACCACCAGTAAGAAGTAAGGAAATTTGGTCCTCGAAGCAATTCAAATTGAAAACTAAGTTCAGCGTTACCTAGGTTTTTATTCCAACATGCCACATTGATCCTTTCACTTACAGTCGCTCAGATAACTTTCAACAATAAGTATTTTTGTTGGTTTGCCTTTAAAAATAAAGATCCAGATGCTATGGTGAATATGCAGGCAATGACCATAATTTTATGGGAATAATTTTCTTGTATGACTTAGAAAATGATCCTGATGAAAATTACCAGGAAGTGTTTCAAAAATGTATTGAGCAATAGAAGTATCGTCATATGGTATCTCTTATGATGGTTATTATGAAAGACAGCAGCTATTTCTATGTGTGTCTTATGCTAAAATGATTATGTTTTAAAATTATTTTCAATGCTTGATCATTTTTCCTTTTGTCCTTAACATGATAGCCATTAATTGTACGTCTGGCCTACTTTTCTGCACATCTCAAAGGTTTCTTTAATGACACATCATAATCAGTAATTATTCATGTGGTTATTTGTTTCTGGATAATTTCCCCTCCCTTCCTGTGATAAATTCTAAAATACATTTGAGAACATTGACTAATGGCAGATTGGGTGTGGACCAAGTCCGATTAGATGTTTAAAAATTATAGTGCTGTGCCTATCACAGAGGATTGATCTTTCCAGGGAGTACATGCAGCTAAAAATACCCTCAAATTGAAGTTATCCACTTTCTGGTCCTATAATCCCTATGTAGACATCACTTACTTAGTCTTACCAACATATCTGGAAGCAATGAGATAGAAACTACTATTAAGCATTACTTTCATAACTCGAATTTATTTATCAAATGCCCAATCAGTTATCTCCCAGGACCTGAAGGAAAAAGGGAAAAGAGAAAAGCTTTGGTATTTTGTTGGCAGTGATAAAAAAAATAAAGATCTTCAGAAAATGGTGAAGCCTTTTTTTTTGACGCACCACGCTGCTTGTGGTTCCCTGACCAGGGATTGAACCTTGGCCCAAGGCAGTGAAAGCCCATGTCTCAACTACTGGACCACTAGGGAATTCCCGTCAAAGACTCTTTTTGACCACTTTAGTCAGCCTCCTCTAATCCCTTTTCTCACTAGGCCTCATCCTTGGGCTTTGTCCTTAGACCTGCATAAACCAGTTTTAACAAGAATCCTACAAGTCAGTTTAGTGAGAATCCCCAACACTCACCCTCAGTATCTGATCGTTCTCGATATCTGATCAAAACCCTCATTCTCCCACCCATCCAGGTGGTAGCTGATTATCCTGGCCTGCCTTCAGCAAGAATCCTGTTAGGTCTATTCAGCAAGAATTCCCCCTACCCTTGATGTCTCCTCTTAGTAATTTTCTATCCACCCCTCCCCACAACCTGCTTCTTGCCTGTAAATTTCCACTGGTCCTTGCTGTATTTGGAATTGAGCCCAGTTCTGTACCAAGGTCTCTTTCCCTCTATTGCAGTAGTTCCTGAGCAAAGTCTGGGAAGCAGGTGGGACAATAGGTTGCTCATAAACGAGTAAGGGTGAGAAGGTGGGAGAAGAACCAGAGAGAGGAAGCCCTATTGGGGCTCACCAATGGTCAAATACACTCCAATGTGTCTGTGTCATAGATGAGCAGAAACTTCCCAACTTCCTCCAGATGAATAGAGTTCTTATGTTTACATCTGCAGTCTTTTCCTTTGCTCTGCTCTCTGTATCATGCTTTCCAACCAGTTGGTCACTGGTCTTTACTTTTTGCCCTGCTACTTTATTTCACCATGTTCTTAAATCATGTTGCTCTTTCCAGCTTTTAAAAGTAATTTCTCTTCTTGTGATGCAATCCATTTCCATCAGTCTTTAATTTGGCTAGTTAGAATTTGTCAAAACTTGAACTGATGTCATCTTTTCCCTTCTTAATAGTGAATCATAAAAATAATCCATTTTGTGATTTTAATTTGTAAAAACACAATTTGAGTGCAATTTTTTTTCTTTCTCTTGTGACTTTTCTCTTTTCCTCTGCCCTTCTCCCTTGATTCAGGATCTGTTCCTTCTCAACTTCTACACTGACTTTGGTCACCTTAGCTCGAAGCACAGCAGGCATCATCCCGTTTTCTATAGCCTCTCTCCCTAATTGCTTCTCTAGATAACTTCTCTCATTTCTTCTTTCCTTCCCAATGGGTTCAGATGGACTTCCCTCTTCTGTCCACGCTTCACGGCAAGGGTTGCATTCCCCAAGGAGATGACTTGCAACATCCATCATGACTCTGGTTGCCCTTCTGTCTTGCCACCACCTGAAAAGCATCTTAATTTTTCTTTTCTCCTGAAAAGCCTCTTCATCCTCTATCCCTTTCTCTTAATGGCTTTTAGGTCTTCCCTGCATTGGGCAGATGTTACCCCTCAGTTTTTTAAATTCCCCTTTCATTCTGAAACCTTGAAGCTGACCCAGCTGCATCCGTCTCCATTTATTTTGATTTATTATTAAGAAGTTTGCTCAAATTTGTTCTTCTCTGCACAAACTTTTTACATCCCACTGTCTGCCTTGTTGTTTTGTTTGAGTTTGTTTTGTTTTTAAACAAGTTGCCTCTGTAGTCTAGATACCCAAATTTTTTCAACCATAGATTTCTGGAAGCTTTTTCCAGTCTGTTCTTGGGTATCCTTTACCCTTTTGGGGAGGTCTCCCCTGTCATATTACTACTTCAAATTCATATCCCTTTATCCAAATTCCAAATCAGACTCATATTTTAATGTCTAGTACATCAGAATGACTCCTGCTTATATATCACAGTGCCACTTATCTTCATCATCTCTCTAAGCACTTGGGAAACCAAATAGCCTTCTACCTTGCTGCTCAAATGTGGTACCTGCTCCAAGTACTATTAACATCACCTGGGAGCTTGTTAGAAATGCAAATGCTCAAGCTTCACCACAGGCCTTCTGAATTATAATCTGCATTTTAACAAGATTCTCTAGGTTATACGTACTCACACTGAAGTTTAAGAAATGTCAGTGTGCTACAATATTCACAAACTTGAGAGTGCATAGGAATTAACTGAGTGAGCTCAAGTATCTTGTGATTTGTACCCAAATCATATTGCCTCAAAGCCGCCTAGTTTCTCTTGGGTTTACATATAGCTATTGCAGTTACTATTACTCCTTCTCCTTATTGAAATTTACCAAACACTCTCCTTCCCAGCATGCATCATGGTCACCTAGATGAACTTCTTTCCATGCCCATGGGCAAGGTAAGACAATTATTTTATTCCCCATTTTACTAATAGAAAACTGAAAAGAGAAATTACCTGATTTTTCTCAAGGTTACCCAATCACAAGTAGAATGAAAACACATACTCAAAATCCTTAACCCTTGGTCTAAAATTTGTACCATTACCATGCTGTTGTTTGTTGAGGAAATATACAATGCTATAAATGTTATTTTTCCCATTTATCTCAATGTTTTTTAATATTAATATGCAAGTTTTAGATTCTTGTTAAAGACACATTTGGAAATATAATCATGTCTATAACATTCTATTTAAGTATACCTTGAGAGAAAGTAATCAAAAGTAATTGAAGCTTTAGAAATTATATGCAGGAAAAGGTGCAGATTTGCTTAGAAATGCACAGAGGTTGGTGATGAAATTTCACCAGGAAAAATTTATTAATCTCAGATATCTTTTGGAGATTACTAGAACTATTCTATGGTATGTGCCATCCTCCTTAAACTTTTACTGTCCCTTCATCCAGTTTGTCTTAACATACTTCCCCATCCCCCAAAACCCACCCGTTAGCTTGTTTCCTTTCTCTTGAATATAATGCAAATGTTATCACTTTGACTCTTCCTCATATATTGTAAATCTCTCTAATATTGATATTGGAGAAGCATGGTTTGAGGGAAGAAATGGAGTCACATTGAGGGACATTAAAAGCTTTATGAACATTCACAAAAAATGAAGAACTACTATTTTCACAGTGAAAGTAGAGTGATAGTCTAATTTGAGAGTCTCAACAACTAGTCCATAAATAATTAGATAAGTTTTATAATGTAGCAGTATGCAAGATAAATCTATTAGCTAGTAATTTTGGCATGCAATTAGAAGAGGAACATCTGCAGCTGAAATCAAAATATGCTACCGCTACATAATTTAAAATTCTATTAAAATACCTCACTAGAATTTTTTTCATTTCTCTATTACTCTTGGAAACCTTAATTATTGACACCATATAATTTACAATGTGGAAATAAATATTATGGATGAAATCCAAATCAAAGAGGCAGCATTTAAAATGAATGTAAAATTTGGGAGCATATGAAGGACTGAACTTGAACTTTGTATCTGCAACTTATTGTATAACCTTGGATAAGTGACAGAGTGAACTACTGATTTGCTTGGGGCTTTCCTGGTTTTAAAATTGAAAGTCCAGTATCCAAGGAACCCTCTTTATCTTGGGCAAACTAGGATGGTTGTTCATGCTAGTAAGTGACTTAGGCTTTCTAAGTATCAGATCCTTTACCTGAAATCTATACATATGAGATAAGATTTAAATCTTTTTTTCTCTCTTCATATATATATATATATATATATTCTACCACAGTGTCTATAAAAATTAATTCTTTAGCAGGTTATATACAATAATTGTAATAGATAAATCATAGTTATAATGGAGGAGAAAAACATCACCAATCGATCAGCAGAATTTGCACTTTGAGCACAAATTCATTAACAGAAGAGTTTGCTCTAAGAACTCTTAGCGTAAAATCAAATTTTGAGTGGAAAACAAAATGCAAACTTGATTTAGTAATAGTGCAAGGAGACAAGGGTTTGAGACATTTTGCAGCCTGGAAACCAAATTTTCAGTTTTTAAGAGTAGAATGTTTTGGTAATATTATTTAGCCCACAGTTGAAATGAGGAAAATTGATGTCATTTTCCACTGAATCTTAACAGAAGTTTATGGGAGGATGTTCTTTAAACAAAATAACAGAGATGTCTCCCTGATTCATTTCCTGATCCTACTTGTGCAAGTTTTAACAAGAGTCTTTGTGGAATATTGAGACTCCTGATTTCTGTGAAAGAACTCCATTTATTCTGTCATTCCTGCAATCCTCAAATAGACATACACTGGACTCCTTCCCCACGTCAGAAACTGAACCCAATATTGTGGGTATAGGGTTATCATCCCTGCCCTTGAGGAACTCTTGATTTAAGGAGTGAGTCAGGTAAGATATGGAGCCATATGGTTGAAGTACAATTTGATACATGCTAAAATAGAATTCTGAACAGTACTATGGAGACAAAAATGAAGAACAGCTATTTGCCCAAAGGAGTTTGGAAGGCTTCAGAGCTTATGACACTTGAGTAGAGTTTGTAAGGATCAGTTAGACTCCACCAAGCAGAACAGGGTCAGAAAAGTAGTCCCATAAAGGAAACAGTATATCCAAATGCAAGAAGGCATGACAAAGCCTGTCATTTTTGCGGGAGAGCAATGCTGGCAGAATATTGGTGTCAAGATCAGAAAGATGAGCAGAAACGAATTCGGAGACTTCCTTAACATGTTAAGGCCTTTTAGTCTTTTTCTTTTAGGTATTAGGGAAACATCAAATTTCTTTAGGGAAGGAATTGAGAAGCTTGGGTTCTTGTTTTTGAAAAAATAACCTTGACGGACATATGTTGGAAAGATTAATATGATGAGGGAGACTAGAGGTAAGAAGCTCAGAGTGAAGGCTACTATACTGATCAGGAGACACATGAAAAAAATCAAAGCAAGCTAGTGGTCATTGAGAAGGAGGAGGAGAGCAGGGTTTAGACTGGATATTTTCTGTCAGACTCTTGGACCATTGAATGTTGAGGTGGGAGTGGTATGAGGCAGATTTGTTTAGACAACTGGTTGGTTTGAGCTTTTTCGATGGGATTTTACTAGCTTAAGCTTTCTCTGTAGCATCTGAGAGTCATAAAAAGAGTCTTGACCATGAGGATGTTTGGGGCCGTTGTGACTTTTAAAGCCTGGAATTTAAAGTAAGAATAATGCTTTCAGAGAGGGAAAACGGAGTGATCTTAGAGTCTGTGTTCTACATGAATTCCCAGAGGAAAGAAACTTATCCAGTAAGAATAGGATTTGGGTTGTCAAGGTGAGCCCAGGGTACAGAAATCTCATGGTGACAGTGTACACTGACACAGAATGTGCATTTGGAACTTCAAACAGGCTGCTTTTAACTTAGAGGTAGGGCCACTCTTTCACTGAGTGTCTAACGCTTTCCAGGACCCCAAGCAATATTCAACATTTATCTTGGGTTAAATCTAGAGTCTTTGAAATTCAATAAAAGGATTGTCTCTTAGAGAATCAAGCCAGTAAATAGTACTATGGAAACTGGAATGCATGAAGAGAAAAGTGTGCCTTTGGGTGCTGGCAAAGCATCAAGAGCCTAGATGAAATCTTTAAGTAAACAAAAGTAGAGCAATGAACTACAGCAAATTAATAGATAAAAGTGTTGTAAGTGGAAGGGATTTACCAGAATCCCCTTTTAAACTAGGCCACAGAGCCATCTTAACAAGCTATAAATACTTGTAGAATGTAAATAACTGTTATAATAAAAGAAAAGCTGGCATAGCCAGACCAATTTCAAGGGAAGTAAATGAAAATGGGCAAGAAACAACTGGTATTGGGAGCTCTCAATGGGTGAAGCTGAAAGTATGAGGTTACATGGAAAAGAAAGAAAAGCGCCATGTTTGATCAGTGAAGAAAATATTTTACTTTATAAATATTCTGATTTTAAAAAGTACAAATACATGCTCATTATAACAAATGAAACAATAAAAGAGGAATAAAAACAAGATAAAAACATTTCCAGCTGACCCCCAGCTCCTCCACTTCCACACTTCTGGGAGTAATAGATTAACAATGACTTTTACAAACAAGCAAGTCTTCAAATGAGAAGTTAGAGTTTTGTTCAGATTAAAATGTTTAAGACAAAATGTTAATTATCTTCTAAATACAGGGTATGCTGTAATCTATATTCAGCAATAATTGTCAGTACATAAAGGAATCAGTCCACTTGTTCCTTTAGGAATCAACCCCAGAAAATATTAAAATGGTCACATAAATGGAAAACCCAGCAAAAAAAATAGGGTTTGTGTGGCAATGTTTTTACAGAACCAAGATATAACCACATTTTTCTGCAACCAAGATATATCCATATTTTTCTGCAAGTTTTTTCACTTTGCAATGGATTATGGGCAGCCCTTTAGTTGAGTAGGCAAAGATTTATTTCATCCATGATGAACACTCAGCTTGTTCCCAATGTTGCCATTATAAGCAGTGAGGCAAACAAACAAACAACAACATCATATTGGGTTGGCCAAAAGGTTGTTCAGTTTTTTCCATAAGATGGCTCTAGTAGCACTTAGTTGTCTTTAACTTCATTCTAAACAATTTTGTTAGATTGTATGTGACAGCTGTCGTATCAGCGTGTGTTTAAAAAAAGATTTATCAAAATTGATGAATGTTTGTGTAACCATTTTAATATTGAAGATGGAAGAAAAAAAAGCAACATTTTCAGCATATTATGCTTTATTATTTCAAGAAAGGTAAAAACACAACTGAAACCCAAAAAAGGATTTGTGCAGTGTATGGAGAAGGCGCTGTGACCGACTGAACGTGTCAAAAGTGGTTTGCAAAGTTTTGTGCTAGAGATTGCTCGCTGGACGATGCTCCACATTCTGGTAGACCAATTGAAGTTGATAGTGATCAAATTGAGACATTAACTGACAACAATCAATGTTATACCATGCAGGAGATAGCCAACATACTCAAAATATCCAAATCAAGCACTGAAAATCATTTGCATCAGCTTGGTTATGTTAGTTGCTTTGACGTTTGGGTTCCACACAAATGGAAGAAAAAAAAAAAAACCTTCTTGACTGTATTTATGCAAGCGATTCTCTACTTAATGAAAACGTTCCAGTTTTAAAACAAATTGTGATGGGCGATGTAAAGCAGATACTGTACAATAATGTGGAATGGAAGAGATCATGGGGCAAGTGAAATAAACCACCACCAACCACACCAAAGGCCGGTCTTCATCCAAAGAAGGTGATGTTGTGTATATGGTGGGATTGGAGGGGAGTCCTCTATTATGAGCTCCTTCCGGAAAACCAAATGATTAATTCCAACGAGTACTGCTCCCAAGTACACCAACTGAAAGCAGCACTCCATGAAAAGCATCCAGAATTAGTCAACAGAAAACGCATAATCTTCCATCAGGATAACACAAGACCACATATTTTTTGATGACCAGGCAAAAACTGTTACAGCCTGGCTGTGAAGTTCTGATTCATCCGCTGTATTCACCAGACATTGAAACTTCGGATTGCCATTTATTTCGGTCTTTATAAAAGTTGCTTAATGGAAAAAATTTCAATTCCCTGGAAGACTGTAAAATGCACCTGGAACAGTTCTTTGCTCAAAAAGATAAAGAGTTTTGGGAAGATGGAATTATGAAATTGCCTGAAAAATGGCAGAAGGTAGTGGAACAAAAGGGTGAATATGTTGTTCAATAAAGTTCTTGGTGAAAATGAAAAATGTGTCTTTTATTTTTGCTTAAAAACTGAAGGCACTTTTTGGCCAACCCAATACATATATTTTTATATGTGGTACTATCATTTTGGTAGAGCCAAAGGGCTTATAAAATTTTAATTATAATAGATATTACCAGACTATTTTGAAGAAAAGTTTCAGTTAACACCCTCCCACTAGTAATATGGCTAAGAAAGTTTCCGTTTTCTCACATTATTAGACCTGAATGTTACAGGTATTTTACTATTGTTTAAACTTGCATTTTCTTCTGAACTCTGGTTGACACCTTTGAAATTAATTTTTTCAGTCTTCGAATTGTCTCTCCTGTGAATTGCCTGTCCATCTCTTTTACCAACTGACTCTTTCCTTTTTAGTTGTTTTGTATCAATTTGTAGGATGCCTTTATATATTCTGAAACTTAGGTCGTCTCCTAATTTATTTAGGTTTTATTTTATAGTTTATTTCATATAGGCAACTTACTTATGTTACGAATTTTGTCACTAGGTATTTATAGTTTTGTCATATTTAGAATTTTTTTTTGTCTTTTTAATTAAGAAGTAGAGCACATCTATAGCAAAGTGCAAGAAAATATAAATGTACACTTCAATGAAGCAATACCCAGCACACATCTAAGTAACCATTTTTAGCACTTTTAGATCAGAAAATAGGCTATCACTAGCACCCAAGATGTTCTCTGCTGTGCCACCTCCAAATTGCTATCCCTCCTTCTCCCAAAAGGTCACCCCTTTCTTAACTTTGAATATTATATATTTTGCTTTTTTTTTTTATTGAACCATATACACAAAGAATAATACAATGTCTATTCTGTTGTGTCTGACTATGTGGGGGCAGCATTATGTATTTCAGATTCATAGTATGTATATTTAGATACTTTATTGTCACTGTGCTGTATATCCATTCTATTGTTAATGGACATAAAGATTGTTTTCAGTTTGGGATTATTACGTATGCAGTTATTGTGATTTTCATCTGCATTTACCTAATGATTAGTGGTGTTGAACATTTTTTTGTCTGCTTATTAGCCAGTCGTGTCTTCTTTGGACAAATATCAACTCTTTTGCCCATTTTTGAATAAGGTTGTTTGTTTCGTGTTGCTGTTGAATTTTAGGACTTCTCTATATATTGGATATTAATCTCTTATCAGAGAAATGATTTGCAAATATTTTCTCGCATTTCATAGGTCAGCTTTTTACTCTGTTGATAGTGTTCTTTGATGTACAAATGTTTGTAAATTTTATGATGTTCAATTTGTTTAATTTTGCTTTTATTGCCTTGTCTTTTGTGTCAGATCAAAAAAATCATTGCCAAATCCAATGTTGTGAAGTTTTGCCCTGTGGTATCTTCTAAGGGTTTTATTGTTTCTGATCTTACATTTAGGTATTTGATCCATTTTGAGTCAGCTTTTGCATATGTGTTAGGTAAGGGTCCAAATTCATTCTTTTGCATGCGGATATCCAATTTTGAATGATCTTAGGAGCCTTGTTGAAACTAATTTAACCATATATGTAAAGCTTTATTTCTGGGCTCTCTATCCTATTCCATAGGTCTATAGGTCTGTATTTATGCCAGCACCACACTATTTTGATTATCTTTGTAGGAAGTTTGTGACTTTGTAGTAAGTTTTGAAATCTGAAAGTATGAATCCTCCAACTTTGTTCTTTTTCAAAATTCTTTTGGCAATTTGGGGTCCCTTGAAATTACATATGAATTTTAGATGGATTTTTCTATTTCTGCAAAAAGAGTTGTTAAAATTTTGATTGGGATTGCATTGAATCTGTAGATCTTTTTGATAAGTATTGACATCTTAAAAATATTAAATCTTCCAGTCTGTGAACATGGGTTGTCTTTCCATTTATTTATGTCTTTACTTTCTTTCAGTAATGCTTTATAGTGTTCATTGTGTCTTTCGCCTCCTTGGCTAATTACTCAGTTTTAATTTTTTTGATGCTATTGTAAATGGGATTGTTTTCTTAATTTCCTTTTCAGATTGTTCATTGTTAGTGTATAGAAATGCAACTGACTTTTGTGTGTTGACTTTGTATTCCACTACTTTGATAAATTTGTTTTATTAGCTCAAACAAAATTTTTGGAGTCTTTAGGGACTCTTGTATATAAGATCATATCATCTGTGAACAGAGATCATTTTACTTCTTTATTTTTAATTTGGATGCATTTTATTTATTTTTTCTTGCTCAGTTGCTGTTTAGGATATCCAGTACTATGTTAAATAAAAGTGGTGAAAGCAAGCATCCTTGCCTTGTTCCTGATTTTAGAAGAAAAGCTTTCAGTATTTTACTATTGAGTATAATGTTCACTGTGGATTTTTCATGCATAGCTTTTATTATGTTGGGGTAGTTTTCTTCTATTTCTTTTTTGTCTTTATATCATGAAAAGTTGTTGAATTGTGTCAAATGCTTCTTTCTGCATCAAATGAGATAATCATGTATTTTTTTCTCTTCATCCTGGTAATGTGATGTACTAAATTGATCAATTTTCGTATGTTGAACGTTCCTTGCTTTCCAGGAATAAATCCCACGTGGTCATGGTACATAATCCTTAACGCTGTTGAATGTAGTTTGCAAGTATTTTGTTAAGGATTTTTGCTATTTTTCTAGACACCTTCAGTGTTCTTATGGGAAACAGATCCAATTTCCTGGCTTCTCAGTTTCTTGACTTTATTTCCAAAGACTTTCTCCTTCAATCTCCTTCAATAAGTCACTGACACCTTCAATCACACATATCTGCCTGGGCCCCAACCTTGTCCTTCTCTATTCTTCCCTGTCTGTGAATGGGCACATTAAGTTTGAGGTATTAGTGAAGAATTAAAATGGGAATCTAACATATACAGTTAGATTTGAGTCTGGAATTCAGAAAAGTTGTATGGATTGGAGATATAAACTTTAGAGGCATGACCTTAATTAAGATGTCATGGGGATAGACTATAGTGTGAGAATAGGAGAGGGCCTAGGATTAAACAATGACTAGCTTCAATATTTAACGACCAGAAGATAACCAAGAGACAGGGAAAAAAGTAGCCATAGAGGTAGAAGGAGATACTATTGTCATGGTAGTCAACAGAATACAGTGCTCTGGAAAGAGGCAATTTAATGATGTCCTAAGCAGTCAACATTGGAAAATAAGCAGGAGTTTGAATGTTACTGAGGATATTTGAGTCCATATTAAAAACCATTTTAGTGACATAGAGGAATGGAAACCACATTAAAGAAGGTAAATAAGAAGAGAGGAAATTTAAAAATAAAAAATATATCAGCTACTTTACTGAAAGCCAGAGAAGGAAGTTTGCTTATTTAATTATGTTTTTATGGGTACAGTTAGACCACAATTTCTGATGTGTTTATCATTTACATTTCTTTCAAACAATACCAGGTCTCTGTCTCCTCTTCTGATCCACCTCTACCACCACCAGCAATACTACCCTCTCCTACCACCACCACTACCTTCTGGTTCCAAGTTACCACCTTTTTTACAAAGAATATAGCAATAGCATCTTATTGATGTGTCCTTATCCATTCCTCTCCTCTAGCAATAGATTCTTTACACAAAGCCAATGATCTTTCATAAACATAAATCATATCATCTCAAAGCTTAAAACACTTTGATGGCTTCCCGTTGCTCTTAGCATAAAGACTAAAATTCCTTACCTAATTTACAACACCCCCTGTGATGTGTTCCTGCTTTCTTTTCTAACCTCATTTCATGATATTTCCCTACTTCTAACTTTAAGTGACACTAGGTTTATTTCAGTTCCCTGAACATGTCAAGCTTGTTCACCAGACTCTAGTTTCATGAGAGATGGATTTAGGCCTGTCTTGCTCAGAAAATTTTCTCAGGATCTAGCAGATTTCTTATATGTACAAGGTGTGCAATAAAGATTTCTTGAATGAAGAAATGATACTTCTTGTGCTTAAATAAAATATGGGAGGGGAAGACATGAGGGGAAAGAAAGGAGGAGAAAAAAAGCAGAGAAGAGAAAGAAAAAGTGGGGTAGAAAAAAAAAAGAAGTGAAAGGAAATGAGCAATAATTACCTTTTGTTCTAAATAAAATCCAAAATCTTTAAGGTATCTGTGGCTTACAAACCTCTTAATGGTTTACCTCTTAACTAAGTTTGAAGTTCTCTTCTGACCATTTGTCCATCCTCACTCCAAGACATTTTTGCACCTATAGGCCTGAAAAACTACATGCATGAATTCCATATGGATAATCTGCATTATTTGCTATATTCTCTCTGACCACTAGGCCTTTGAATTGCTGTTCCTTATGCTTCTATTACTCATTCCTACCTACCCAAAGCCCAAATCATTTTTTTAAACTGTTTCCTACTAAATTTTGTGTCTCAGCTTAGATCTTGCTACTTTCTGAAGTCTTTCCATATACTAGTGTAGATTAGCATTATAGCAATAAATAGATTTAAAAATAACACTGCTCTTGGGGCACTGTGTCAGTTCATAAAATAATAAATGCTATTACTGTTGTGGTTGTTTTTGTTTTTATATAATACTCAGAGACATGAGGGGAAATATGTTTTATTTCCTTCTAGAATTTATTACTAAGCTCTGATTTTTAGAGTTGAATTTTAATAGCATTATAATAACCAAATGGCTACTAGTTTTAAGCCAAATCTAACTTATAATTAAAAGTATACAAGCAGTATTTCTGTTGATGGAATTAATAAAATTGATGTTAAAGTTGATTTATTATTATTATCATTTTGTAATGGTGGCTGATAGTTGTTGCACCAGGTATTTATTATTGATTGGGAGTTTGCAATGATTGACAAGCCCCCTAGTGATGCACACGTCCTGGTACTCAGAAACAGAGAGAGGCACTGGTGTGTTCCTTTGAAATCACACAAATGCAGGAGGGAGGTGGGTACACAGACAGTGATGGCTTGATTACAGAGTGAGTACTTTATCCTTGAATCCATGCTTTTCTTCACTTGAGGGGACGCCTTCAAAGCAAAACCCTTTTTAGTGACTTTGACAAGAGATACCCTCTTAGGAACAATGATACATGCTTGGTTTTCTTCTGAGGCAATCAGTCTTATTTTCTTTAAGGAGACAAGGCCTGAAACAAACAAAAACCTGACAAAATTTTAGTTACATTATCAACAGGGTAAAATGGCAAAAATGCTATAATCATTCTCCTGTATATCTGACACCATTAAAGTAGCACTTCATTTAAAATCTGGTATCAGGATTTACATGGTAAAGGGCAAAGACATATTCAGTTGAATTCAAGTAAATAATACCTTAGATAGTCACATTTCCAGGTTAGAGCTGTTTCTATATCATAGTTTTATATAGTTTTATATCAATTTCAAAATACTGAATTGACTTCATCCTGCATATATCTTATAACCCACTTTTCAAAGGGGAGGAAATCAGTAATTCATTCATCAAATATATACTGCATGTTTACTATGTGGTACATATGTGCTGTACACATATAATATGTATACTATATATTTTAGTAGCTGAGGATATAGCAGTAAACAAAAGCATCTCCACCTTTCTTCAGTTCTAGTCTAATATGAGTGGAGAAATTAATAAACTAATGTACAAATAAATCATATAATATGTCAGAGTCTTGAGTGCTCTGAAAAAAATAAGTAGGATGGGTGGGGGGAGTGGAAGTGCAAGGAGTAGGGGAGAGTTGCTGTTTGAGAAAGAACGTAAGGGTGGCTTCTGAGAAGGTAGATGAGACCTGAAGGTGGTAAGAAGTTTGCTATCAGATATCTGGAGGAAGAGCATTTCCAAGGGCACAGAAGAGCAAGTGCAAAGACCCACGTATGAGGCTGTACTTAATGTGTTTGGGAAATGGGGAGGAAGCCAGTGTGCCTGGAGCTGCTTAATTGTTTTAGGAGATATGGTCAGTGAGATAGAAGGAGCCTAATTTTATAGGGCCTGTAAGCAACTAGCATTTACTCTAATGAAATTGTGTATCCTTGTGAGGGCTTTGAAGAAAAGGAGTGTCAAGAGAACAACTGGTTATATGAGTCTGGGTTTTGAGAGACAGGTCCAGGCTAGAGCTAAAATTTGGGTGTATAGTTGCTTTGAAAATCATGATAAAATGTCCTAGTGAGGAAAAGATGATCACTGGCCAAAATATCAAGAAAATATTTAGTGGAATAGTGGTGGTGGTGGTGGGTGAATGGATTCAATAAGAGAAAGAAGAAAATATATAAGGATAGCAAATATAGACGGTTTTTTTGAGGAGTAAAGTTATAAAGAGAAACAGAAAAACGGGGTGATAGCTGGAAGAGAATGTGAAATCAAAAAGGACTTTTAAGGTGTGAAGGTCTATAGCATATTTTTTAAGTCACATGGAATGTCCCAGTAGAGAAGGTAAAAATGAAGGTATTGAAGAGATAAGGGTTACATGCTGGAGAAATGCCCTGAATGGGCAGTAAACTGAGGGGTTTGTCTTGAGAACAATAATAGAACCTCCATTATAATAAAAGCAAATACAAGCAGGTATATGGGGAGATGAGGTGGTGAGAACATGTGGGTGTAGGCTTTTGATTGCCTCTATTGTCTCAGTGGAATCGGACCCAAAGGCATCAACTAAGAATGAGGGTGAAGGAAAATTGTGTAAGTTGGGGGAGATCAGAAAGTGACTGGACTAGGGGATTGTGATATAATTGCTATTATCATCAAAGACTCACTTAAGGTTAGTGACATGGATATTTTTTGTTTTTTTGGTTTTTTTTTTGTGGTACATGGGCCTCTCACTGTTGTGGCCCCTCCTGTTGCGGAGCACAGGCTCCGGACGCGCAGGCTCAGCGGCCATGGCTCACGGGATCAGCCGCTCCACGGCATGTGGGATCTTCCCGGACCGGGGCACGAACCCACGTCCCCTGCATCGGCAGGCGGACTCTCAGCCACTGCGCCACCAGGGAAGCCCGACATGGATGTTTCTGTTTTTCTCCAGCATATTTAGTTTATGTGGATCCAGGTTCTGAGTAGATGAAAAGGGGATTTAACCAAGGTTATGGGTATAGCTAGCCAGGTGAGATGAAAGGAGAGGACAATGTGATTGAAAATATGTGTCAAGTAATGATTATAATGTAGATAATGAAATCTAAACTAAATGAAAAGTATGGACATGGTAGAAACAGTGAAAAGTTCACAGGGCTAGTAGTTATAGGATTGCCAGAGATGGGATACTAGGGAAATGGAGGTCAAAAGTGGGCTAACTGAAATCAAGAAAAAGGAGTGACATTTATTGATAATGACCAAGTCTAAAGTATGACTGTGAGAATAGTTGAATGGGATAGGGTGAAGGACAAGGACAAGGAAAAAAAATGGATGTCAGGGAACAGAGAGGTGAACAATTGGAAGGATTATTTATGTGGCTATTGAAGTCATCATGAATGATCACATAAGTAATGGTGGAAAGAATGAATAGGGTAGGAAACTCTTTAAGAAATGAATAGAGTGATCTAGGGCTTGGTAGAAGAGAAAAATAAAAAATTGGTTTAGTATTCTGATAATAAGACATTCGATGGAGAGTGGCCTGGAATGAGCAGCTTCTGAAAGAGGAGAGAAGACACCTGGTTGGAGTGTTTGGGATAGAAAAGAGCCAGTCTAGGTTTATGAAGGATGTGGGAGAAAAAACAGCCACCACTTATGAGGGCTGCCAAGTAAGCAGTGACCTTGGGGGAAAGATGTAATTCAACTAAAGTAATAAAACAAAGGCAGAGGGTCAAAATTAAAGGTAGGAGATTTTGTTGATGACTGACAGTGAGTCAGTTACAAAATACCCAATGATTTGTTAACTTCACAAAAGATGTTTTGTGGTTTGGCCTCCAAGGTTTTATTTTTAAAACCACATACACAAATCAGTTATCATATGTGTTCACAGATTTGGAGGTAGAGACACAAGTGATGCCAAGTTTTCATAACTAGTCTGAATATAAAACACACAGAACCTTGGCTTGGTTCCGGTTATAGAAATCACTATTGTAAACATCTTTTTGAATTTAATTTCATTTTTCAGAAGAGGGGTCCTAAGCAGGCATAAAAGCAACAATTTATCAAACTGCCTGAAGGGTAAGATGTGAAAAACGATGATGAAAAACAACCACCTGGACAGGACAAGAAATGAAACTGAGAGGATTTTATAGAGTTTCTACCCAATTTCCCTAAGTTCCAGGAAGTTTTCTTAGGAGAAATGGTGATGCTTGAAAAACACATCATTCCTAGGATAGTAGAGACTTCTGGTCAGCATATGTGACTTTAGGGAGAAATAAATAATTCACATTTTAGAAAAAATAATTAACTAATGGTGAGTCTTTAATAAAGTCATAAAGTAAGCAGGAAATGGATATATGTCTTGTCTTCACAAACTCTTTCAGGACTCAGTGAATAGTAAATGGAGGTAACAACATAATTTTAGGGGAGCTTGTTTCCACTCTGTTTGTCCAGACTTAGATTAGTGTGTGAAATAGTTATTTTATTGTATAGGATGTGTGCCAGTGTATTTTATAATATTTCCTTAGTAAAGGCAGTGAATGTCTCATGTTTGCCTTTATATCCCCCACATTCTGGAAACAGAGTGGATATTCAAATATTGAATCAACTTGAAAAACATGAATAGTTCTAATTTTCCAAATTTTGCATTTTTCACAACATGAGTGAGTACCAATATCAGGGATAGTTTCAGAGCGTAAAAAGAATAAAAAAATAAAGATTAAGTAAAAATATTCAAAGATTATATAATTCAAAGTTGTTAAGAGAGTAAATATTAAATGCCATCAACACCAAAAAAAAAAAAAAGAGATAATTCTTTGAGGGGATTGTGGTTATTGTTTCACAATATACACGTGTATCAAATCACCATGTTGTATACCTTAAACATACATATATGTTAATAATATCTCAATAAAATGGAGAAAAGAAAAAAATACTTAAGAGAGTTAAGTAAAAATAAGCAAAAATGGATATAGAAATATTTGTGATTAGCGTTTGTAACTCATTGTCATTTCTCTTTCTTCTTAGTGTTGCTTGATAGTAGTTATGTGAAAAAATTTCAACTCTGGGGAGTGGACAGTTGACTTTTTCGAATGTATGATGAGCACACTCATGACTTTTCCATAAAGAAAATGTCAACTTTTAAATGTATATAAAAACCTGCTTTCTCACTGTCTTGTACCAACATCACTTTCAAACAAACGACAGCCCTGTCAACCAAGAAGCAGTTCAAAACATATTACATTTTTACTGAGTTCTCTCTTGAAATTACCAAAAAGGGGGAGATGGAGAGTATATTCTTAACACTTAGAAAAAACTTCTAATATATGTCCTTTCATCATATTTCTTACTTTAAAACATCTCCCACAAAGAAGTTGCTCTCCTAAATTTCTCATCTTTCTGATCTACCTCAAACTCTCCCTTCACCTTTGCTTATGTTATATTTTTTCCTCCATTTCCTTTATTCTACCCCCTGATCTGCTACAGTCTTCATTTACATAGAAGGACCCAGAAGTCTGTTAGCAAGACAAAATATTCTTTAGCTGAAGTGGGAAGGAAACTGGGCTGTGAAAACTCAAGCTTTAATATCTTACTCTTGGGCAAATAAATTGTAGTGGAGGCTTGAGTAGAAGGGGGTGAGAAAAAGAAAGTTTTTACTTGATCTTTAAGATTTTCAACTGAAAATCTTGTAAGATGTATTTACATTAAGTCAAAGGATTTTGCTTGATCTTTGTTTTAGTTTAAATTGGAATAGAGATAAAAACTCAAGGCTTTCATTCAGTATATGGATTAATTCCTTATCCAGACATTCTTTTGCTCCAGCTCACTAAGATCCCTAGATCTTAGGGATTTTCTCAGTAGTATCCCCATGGAAGAGAGAAGAATACTCAACGAGATGCTTCCAACACAGAGCTCTGTAGAAAGTTGAGGAAAAAAGGAACTACTATTTTGCAGAAAGTCCTTAAAGTGAAACAGACCACAAATTCTCTAATTACCAAGAGCATACCCAAGGCAAGCAGGCAGCCTTCTGTTTACCTCAAGACTAGGAAGGAGACCTACTGGCTTTCCCTCAAAGATAACAAATGGTATTTATTGCTGTGTGAAAGAATCTTGCCAGATGAAGTGTATTTGCAATAAAAAAGGTTCACGTTGGCATTTTTTAAACCCTTGAAGAAAATGAGTTTGTTATAAGAAGCAGCTTTGGACGTCAAGCTAACTATGTGCTGTTCCTTTCCTTTCTTCAATACAAAATGAAAATAGTGGTACTTAGCCTACCCAGCCTCTTGAATTTGTTGTGAGGCTCACATAAGATGATTCTTCTGATGGCATTAGAAGAAATGAGCTATAGGTTTCCATTTACATTCTACAGATGTAAAGTATTGCTCTGTACCTCCTGACTATTATCGTTATTGTTATTAGGCCAGTTTATAAAACTTGCTTTATTGAAATACAGTTAATAGGAGGGTTTGACTACTGGACCCTCATGGAGCATTTTAGAAAATAACTGAATATTAAATAATCATTTAAAAATCACTTAGATGCAGCTTAGCTTTGAGGCTTCTAGGCTGCAGTGCACATTTAATACATATAATAAGTTTTCTTGATATTTGCGTGTGTGATAAAAGAGGGAAACTTCTACGAAAAATGAAAAAAAAACTAATGAGATGCACATAATACCAAAAGAAAAAAGGAAGGAAAAGAATAATCAAAACAAGTGCTTCCAGATAGCAGAGTATCTTAATAATGTAAATAAGAGCAAAATGCAAGCTGAGAGATCACCAAAATAAAGAATAAATCTAGACTGATAAATGACCTTTCATATTGACTTAGAAAACAAAGAAAACCATTTTAATGTAAATATAACGTTTATGATATGTACAAAAATTTTGTTTCTAGGTAGGAGATTCACTTGGTAAGCCAATAAGTGTTGGTATTGGTCGATATCACCAATAACTGTTCTATGTCAGGCCTTGGCAGTTGGAAGAGACTTCCGAAATAGTCTAGTTTTTTCTTGGGGTAGAGGCTACTACTGAGATTCAGACTAAGAAAATTCTTTATTGTGTTTGGAAATGCTTGGCATCCCTGTTCTCAGGGAAACAGACGTGAGGTGTCTCTCCTAGTCATTTTGACAAAATCGCCAAAATATCTTTACAGACTTCCAGTACACCATCGCTGGTGGTAAATCCCACTCCATCTTCCCAGGAGCCGCTTCATTTTGCACCTCAGGAATCACAGAGTCCCAGGGAAGTTAATTAATCCTCCAAAAGCCACAGAGAGGCAGACCTGGGAAGTGACTTTTCCATCTTGGTGCTTTTCCACTACCTCAAGCTGCCTCCTCTCCAAGTCCCCTAAAGTGCAATTGGAACAGCTCTGGAAGACTACACAACAAACTTCTAACCCAGGTTGCTTTTTTACAGTGGGAATGAAGAGACAGCAGTGAAAAGGATTTACCTTTTCTCCATATTCCTCTGACTTTTTTGAAGAATTCACAAGAAGTATGCATTGGATTTGTGATTTTTAAAATAAATAAATTCTATTTGGTGTCTCTTTTTTTCTATTTCTAAGATAATTGGAGAGAACATTTTGTAATACTCGGTGGCGTATTTCTTTCCATTTTTATACGTTGAAAGAAATGACACATAATGCTCTTCTGGAGGTGTTATTTTTCTACATGATTACCACTTCTACTCTCTCTGTTCCTGTTAAATAGTAAGAATTCTGAATAGAATTTTCCTTCCATTTGATTTTCCCATTGTTTTTCTCCTCTTATCTTACTATGCAATGTTGATGAAGTATTCCACATTTCATGTATTGGTGCCCATGCACTGAAAAACAGTAAAATCATGGCAGGATAAAATATGTTGGACCATTGAAAACACAAAGGACAAAATAAAAATCACACATTTACAAATGTGTTTTTTCAATAGCGGCAGAAGGCAAACTAAATTAAGTCATTTCTAATACTGACAAGTAACATACCCATTGAGAATCAATAACATCACTTACCGATGTAAGATCACTAGTTTGTTTTACCAAATTAAGACCTCTTAAGTGGTGAGCAGACTACATTCTTTGGGGCATTATTCATTTCTTCACATATTTGCTTCACCAAAGCCTTTCATCCTGTATAAATTCAGAAGGAAATTAAGTTGAAATAAAAAGAAACTCAAGGTACTATCAAGACCTATACTCCAGAATTAGGCCAACTTCTCTCTCCTTATTCCCCCATGTCCACACTTGCTGGGACTTAGCATCTCCTTTGAATTTATTGTTGTCATAGAAACATGTGTTCTTAGTTGACCTTTTGTCTTTCAAGGGGAAAGATAAACATACCACCCACTTTGGGGCCCCAACTAGAGGCTATTCCCAGAGAAATGCACCTTCCCAGCTGCAGAGTCTGACATGCCCAGGAGAGCAGCCATCTCCCAGCCTTGTTGCCAGCAATAGGCAGAGAATGGATGCCAGCTGTACTGCAGCTGGAGCTTCGTGAACCCTTTCCTATTAGGCCACATCCTGTCTGTCTTTTAGGAGTGAAGGAATGCTTCAGGTCAAATAAAGAACAGTCTTCTGCAATATAACCCCTAGGATTAATCATTTGAAAATAAGAGCAGGCAGGCCACCTAAGGTAAAGTCTAAGTAATAAAATATCTCCAATTGGACATAATGGAAATATACTGCATGTTATAGATTAGAATGCTTAAAGGGAGGAAAATTCTAATGTTTATAAGTCCTGCATACTATAAATTAATTTTAGATTTGGAAGACATTTTGGGTATTGAGGCTTAGAATCTGGACCCACATCATAGCAGTGACCAGTGACACATCTAGTGTGTATCCTGGGTCATTGTGTAGAGTTTTTAAAAAGTGCCACTTCTGGGGATATGCCACTGAGTGCCTTTGTGTAATGAAATTAGCTGCACAAGTGCTGTATGAGGGAGCCCTGCTGGTATGTCTATCTGTATACTTGGCATTTTGACTTAGATGTTTCAGAAACATCTCAGACTCAACAGAGAACTCTTGGTTTCTTCCACAAACCTGATTCTCCTCCATACCCATCCCCATTTCAGTAAATGGAAGGCAAATGCAAACAGTTGTTTAAGTCAAAATCGTGGTTGTTCTAGAGCCTTCCCTTTCCCCTTAGGAGCCCCAACCCCATTTGCCACATTTAAACAGTCTGAAAATCCACCAATCTCACCTCCAAAGTTCTTCTGGAATATACCTTCTTCCAGTAGGCTCTAGTTAATCTCCTTTCTCCCATACATTCCACTAGCATGTTTCATTCTCCCGGCAGCAACCAAAGGGTTCTTTTATAAAACCAACCAGTCTAGGTCACTTTTCCCTACTAACACCCTAAAGTGTCTTCCACATTTTCTTGGAGTTAAATTCAGCTCTTTATCATGACCTAAAAGGCTGTGCATGTTCTGAACTCTGCTTAGCTCTCTACCCTCCTCACACCATTATCTACCTAACTCATTGCACTTCATACTCTTCCCTCAAAAATACCAATCCATTTTGTGCTCAGAGATTTACATATGCTGATCCTCTGCCTGAACTATTCATTCCCTAGAACTTTCACGTGACACCCAACTTCACTTCACTCAGCACCGTGCTCTAGCAGCATCTTTTCAGAAAGGCCTTCCCTTGGCAACACTCTCTATAATGAAGCTAATAAATTAAATTAATTAAAACACTTAAAGAAATAAAACCGTTTCCTTGTTATTATTATATCACCCAGTGTATTTTCTCTATACCACTTATTGCATTCCAAGTTTACCTTTTTGTTTCCCTGTTCATTGACTATCTTACCCTACTAGAAGGTAGGGACCTCAACCGTACCTAAAACATTGCTTGGCAACATGGTGTGAGCTTTATATAAATATACACATACCCATACCTATTTTTATAAATGGAAATTATTCCTAACATTGTGCAATAACCAATTTCTCCTATCTATCCTCAGTGACACCTTAGTTCACTTTCTTTTTTAACTCTTATTTTAGTCTTCTTACTTCTTCTATAATTGAGGAGAAGCACAACTGAGACTTACTGCAAAGGAAAAAAGTGGGTTAATCTGTAACTAGTTTTGTGTTACTCCTAGGTGGTAATCTGGGACCCTAGATCACCATTCCCCAAAGAATCCTTGCCAGGAAAGCACTTTGATTTGTTGCTTTAAAGGAGATTTAGAAACATCTCTCCCTGCCTGGTTTGGCATGGAAGAGTGAATAAACATGCTTGAACTCACTACATGCTTCAGGGCATATGTGTATAGTTTAATATAACACATTCTGAAAACTTCTTTCTCTGGGAATACAGACACACGACCATGCAAACAGAAGACACCCGTTATTGAGTCTAATTAGCTCCTGGGTGGTCTGGCACTAGAATCCTCACGATGACAGCTTAGTGTATTCTTCATAATGTCTTGAACCCAAAGAAATCAAAGATTCACTCATTATATTATTTTATACATTGTTAGCATTAAAAAGCATAACTTCAGTTATAATTATCACAGATGATTTTATTATAAAAGCAATAAATACATATTTATGCCCATGCTTTTAATTCTTCTATAGCCATTGACAACAAGTTTTCCACAGTTGTATCTTGGTCTTTATTATTATTATCATTTTGTATCCAATAATGTCTTTATCGCCCAAATTATAACATGTATTTTTTCTCTTTTTCTCATAATTTTAGTGAGCTCTCATAAACTCTTTACATATGTAGCTTATTTGTTCATTTTCTCCTCTCTATATCACAATATAGATTAGGTGATTCAAAGAGACTTTGATATAGCTCATTTAGAAATCAAACAGATGTCAGTATGACTCCCTCCATCACATCTCCTCCTAAGGCAGTCTCTGACTTTTTCTATAGAATTCCATTTCTGCATAACCTGGTGGTTTAGAAACTTTAATTCTCCAAATTCTTAGAAGTTCCAACGTGAAGTGTCAAAGCATATGATATGGTGAGGAGGGGGAAAGGGGCAGAGAGCAGGGCTGTGACATCACCCTTGTTTCCATCTGCCAGAGAAGATCCTCTTTATCTCTTTTAAATATTAGACTTCTGAATAGTATTTATTTTGAAGAAATTATTTCTACTCCAAAAAAAATTGAAAATTATTGTTTGACTCAATGATTTGTGCAACTCTGTATAGCACGAGACAAGCATCAGGTTCAGGTAGGCTTAGTATACCTGATGCTACTCGAGGAACTTGGGTCTACAAGACACTGAACTGTTCACACTTCCCAGACACCTGGAAATGTGACCCTCAGACCTCAGGCTTGTGGGAGAACCCCAGGTCCTCCCATGTGTGTGCCTGGGAACTCTCTTGTTTCTAAAAATAATTAGACCATCTTGAAAGTGGACCATGTTCCTCAGTACTTGATTACAGTTGAATGAAACAATGGCCTACATCTTGATCCATTATATTTTCTACTTCCTCTTCTTTGCTTTTGATTATAATGTTCCTTAAGCCTAGCATCCCTCAGTAGGAATCCCTACCTTCTTCACTCCAGGCATTTCCCTATCAAAAATCTTACTCATGGGGGCTTCCCTGGTGGCGCAGTGGTTGAGAGTCCACCTGCCAATGCAGGAGACACAGGTTCGTGCCCCAGTCTGGGAAGATCCCACATGCCACAGAGCGGCTAGGCCCGTGAGCCATGGCCGCTGAGCCTGTGCATCCAGAGCCTGTGCTGCGCAACGGGAGAGGCCACAACAGTGAGAGGCCCGCATACCGCAAAACAAAAAATCTTACTCATTCTTCTAGACTTAATTAAAAACCTGTCTCATCTATGAAGCCCCCCATGATTCCATCAGTCAGAAATGATTGTTACTTCTTCTGTACTGAATAGCCTGTACTTCATCATAGGACTTACATCATCCTGCCCCAGTTTATGGTTGTTTTATGCTGCTTGCCCCTGAGAGCCGACCTGTGTCTTACATTTCAGTATTCACCTCTTCCGCACCTGCTCACCCCAGGACATAATGTAGTTCCCTGTGCACACAGTAAATGTTCAATAGGAGATTACAGTTCTGGATTAGTTAGAAAGGTAGATGACCAGTCAAGCTTCTTCATTTTAGATATCATAAACCAACCCAGGCCACTGTAAAGAGAAAAGGAATTTTTAAAAGAATATTTAGAAGTTGTGCTTAGAGACTACACTATCAGGAACAATCTCTAAAGTGATGTCAGAGAATTGGTTCCATACAGACCTCTATGCAACCACCACTGTGCACCGGTGCAGCTATTGTACTGTGGAAACCATGAATGCTACTGCTTGGGCAGGCTGACAGAATCACAACCATTGGCTGCTTTGGAACTTGATGCATCTTTATTTGCTGCCCTGCTCTTGCCTGCATGGATTTCTCATTAGTCCTGTTTCTTTGCATTAAATATCTTTGAGTTGAAGTGTTAGAATCTGGGGAGATTGTGTCTGAGAAAATGAGTTTTCACTTCTCCTGGAGGCCATCTCTGCCCCTACCAAGACTCACCAGGTAGAGAAGTTACCTAAAAGAGAAAAAGGTTTTAGAGGCCAAATGTCAAAAATGAACTTGAGGGGCTTCCCTGGTGGCTCAGTGGTTGAGAATCTGCCTGCCAATGCAGCAGACACGGGTTCGAGCCCTGGTCTGGGAAGATCTCACACGCAGCGGAGCAACTGGGCCCGTGAGCCACAATTACTGAGCCTGCGCGTCTGGAACCTGTGCTCCGCAACAAGAGAGGCCGCGATAGTGAGAGGCCCGTGCACCGCAATGAAGAGTGGCCCCCACTTGCCACACTAGAGAAAGCCCTCTCACAGAAATGAAGACCCAACACAGCCATAAAGGAAGAAAGAAAGAAAGAAAGAAAGAAGGAAAGAAAGAAAAGAAAGAAAGAACTTGATTACAGGTGTCATTTTTAATTCAACATTTCACAATTTATATTTATTGTAATCTGCAACTCTTCATTTTCTCATCTCTGAAAGAAAATCCTTAATCTTTTTTTGCCTTACTGTATATGATTTGTTTACTTTCAGTGCTGTCACAATTTATATTTATTGAAATGTCCAAATCTTCACTTTCTCAACTCTGAAAGAAAATCCTTAATTTCTTTTTGCCTCGTCAATGATTTGTTTACTTTCAGTGCCTCTACGTATAAGATTTAGTTAAAATTCACTCCCAAATCCAATGCTTTTTTTGTATAAAATAAAATGCCCCACGCTGAACTTACTGTATGTATACGTCTTCAGCCACATCTGTAGAATGTCTTTTTCCACCAAAATTGCTCACGTCAGTTGACTAAAACAATACTTGGTATCTAGGCTATATGCATCATCTTGCCCTTACAACAGCTCCCTTTCCTTCACTCATTTTCCAGCTAAAACTCTTAATCCATCTGCTACTTTTCCTGAAACCATTGATATATACTGATATCCTTTTACCAGGACCCAGCTGGGCCTTCATCCACTGTTGCATTACTGAAAATGAGGAACAGAAGTCTTTATTCTTGATCTGCTATGTGGAAGAAGTCCTAATCCTTTTGTAATTGTATGGTCTCCAAAATAAATCCATGTTCTCCCATTATCTGAAACTTATATAAAAGCTTCTTTGGAAGCTTACATAAAATATTCTATAGGCCACAAATAAGACATAATAATCAAGGCTCCTAAATGACCCATTACTAACAGCTCCTCTCGTTGCTTTACTAAGTTGAGTGCATTCATATAACATACATTCTCTTTAAAAATCTTGTATGTATTGAAATTTAATTTATTTGAACCAGCCTTTATTGAGATAAAATATGAATCAGACCGTTCTAGGTTATGGGAATAGAAACTATATAAGTAAGACAAAGCCTCTACCTTCAAGTGGTTATGGACTAACAGGAGAGAGAGATGGTGAAGAAAAATGGCAGTATTTTGTGAAAAGTACAAGAAGTAGGTTTAAGATATTTACAGTGATAATATAGTGGGGGGGGGATGGATTTTTGTCTGGGGACAGAGGTCACATTTTTTTGAGTAGATGATGTTTAGCTAGGTTTTGAAAGATACATAGGAACGTTTCAGAGTTGAAAAGAGAAAGAGACGACCAGTCAGAGCAGAGGGAATAGCATGTACAAAAGTTCAAGAACTTGAAGCAGCATTAAGTAGAGAATTTTAAGCAGTTAATTAACAAGCTAGATGTGGCTGGACAAGTATATAGGAACAAAAGCATGCAGGTTCTTATACGCCTACTGAAGACATTTAGCAATAATTTAGCTTTAATGCTGCAGGTGATGGGAAGATGTTGAGGGAATTTTGAACAAGAAAGTGACATGATTAGAGATATCCCTCTTGGCAGCATGTGGAGGAAAGGATGGAAGAGAGTGAGATTGGAAGTAAGAAGGCTAATTTAATAGGAAGCTATTGTAGCAGTGCACACAAGATGGTTATAAGCTTAGCGACTAATGAAGGGTAGCTGTTGACTTGATTCCCGTATTTCTTGCTTGGGAGACTATCTGTCTCTAACCAAGCCAGGAAATCAGAAACAAGAGCTCAGTGATGAGTGGAGAAAACGTAACTTCTAGTGAGATATTTTAGTGCAAATACCTAGTAGGCAATAGTTTCTATGGTCAGACAATTTGCAGAGAAGCCTAAGTAGAGATATAAAGTTGAAAGGTACCAGCATGTAGGTTTGGGAATTAGGTTCCCTAGGGAAGAAGATAGAGACTGAGAAGAGATATATAGTCAGAAACATAGAAATTTAAATAGCAGGGAAAAATGTTTCCAGCAAATGAATCCTATATGTAGGAAGAGAACCAAAAGAAAATGTCAGAGAAACAAAGGGCGTAGAGTTTCTACAAAGAAGGAATAATTAAATAATAAAATGTCATAGTGAGACCAAGTTCTTTGGATTTGATATTCAAATCATTTATTCTCTGTCAGTGCGGCTTCCATAATATTGTATGAGTGGAAGAAGCAAGTGGAAACTTTTATGTTATTTTATTTTTTTGAAAAGCTAGCTAGAAAGCAATATACTGTATTGGAGAAATTTCTCAAAGATAGAGATTAAGCATATATCTGAGCTGAAAGGAAGGATTCTGTAGAAAATAAGAGTTTGAAGGGAAAACAGATAAACCAAAGTTTAGAGATGAGATGAAGAGTACAAATGGAGTTTTTTAGCCTCAACATAGATATGTGGAACCTTCTTTTTGGAGACTTGAGAGAAGGAAAAAAAAGATTCTTGGGGATGGAGATGCTATTGTCATTATAATGGTAGAATGCTGAGTCATTTGGTCCCTGATGGTCTCACATTTTTGTGGTAGGAGAATAATTTAAATTAATAGAGTGAGCCATTCAGGGACTGGATGGGGCTTTTGGAGGTGGTACAGATTTGAAATAGCTGCTGGAGAAAATGTAAGAGGAGGTGTATCAAAGTGGAGTAGAGCAAGTGTTCTTGCCATATTCATTATAAAATTTTCTATCTTTATTTCTTATGTCATTTTCCATCTCAGAAGTATAATTAAATAACTCAATAGTCTCTTGTTTGTCATTTTCTTTCTTAATTGTATTCTTTCTTCTTTTTCCTCTCTCTTCTTCCAAACTGCCTCAAACTTTTAGTATTTCCTCTTCAAAATTCCTATTTGCAGCTGACAATTGACATTTGGGCCAAAGGGGAACATTCAGGCTTGAGAACAGCCAGATTACCGTCTCACCCTTCCTGTTTTGTTCTTACAGCATTTTTTTCTTCTACTACTACATCTGCATGGTTTGTGCCTACATTGCCCATTCAGTAATCTCCTTTTTCCTTTTTTTCTGGAATTTTGAAATGCTGTTTTAAAGCCTGTCATAGTCCAATCTACTTCTCTCCTCATGCTTAGGAGCCATGACTTTTAGTGGCTTAAAAACAAAGACTTGAAGGAGTTACACATGCAGGTATCTGAGAGCTATCTCCTCAGTCTGGCTTCCTTCGTTGTGGAGAAATGGCATACAGAGGTTTCAACCTCATTTCTGCATATCATACCACCAAGAGAAAGACCTTGTTTTCCAGTCAAATAATAGTTCTGAACTTCAATAAGATTGGACCAATCTGAACAGATCACTTTGGTCTAGAATCTAGGCTTCAGACTGTTTGGCCTAAACCTGGGTTTACTGCATGTGTTACTGAGGTGAAGGGGATAAGATTGCACTGATTGGTTCATATCAATTAGGAGCCACTTGGATTTGAGGGTGGGGGTCAATTCCACCTTAACCAAATGAATCGTATATAATAGGGATGGGATGGGATGGAATGGATGCCAGGGAGTCAATAAAATGCTTACTACTCTAGGTTCAGTAGTGCTCATCTTCAATCTGTCTCCAGAGAAAAATCCCCCCATGTAGGCTCATTTCACGTGTATGAGACCTATGTAGCTGCACACAATTACCATTTACTACACAGAGTATACAACACATAGTATATTATGTACAGGGTACATAGAAATAATGATCAAATCTTTGGTCTTTCTCCCCAAGTCTAAATTGTAAGAGAAGGGAGATATATTCCTTTTTCTATCCCTAGGACTGAGTGCAATGAATGGTAACGAAACAGAGGTTATCTTCCCAAGGATGCAAAGTGCTAGCACCTGCCTTGCCATGATAGACAATTCTTTTGTTTTCTTTCCTCATCTTGCAGAGATGAAACTCAACATCAACTAACATTAAAGAAGCTACATTTGTGATTCAACATATGGTCTTGTGCAATTCACTTTTTTTTTAAAGATAGATGGAAATGGTAATGGTAATAATCTCTGTACCTTGCTGGCATGTACTGAATCCTGGACCACTCTGTTTTTGTTTGTTTATTGTTGCTTGCTCAATTGCTTTTTAATGCTGTTTGCTAAAGAACAAAATAGCAATGTTTTAAAAATTCTTTGTACATTTTAAATATTTACATTTACCAAATTAAAACTTTATAGCACATAAACATTATAATAATGGGGTATATAACCTCATTTGGATTTATCCAAATGTTAAATTCAAGGCTCTCAAGTGTGAGAATGAGGCAAAACGTTCCTACTAATTCCTGCGTGATAGTCTCTGCCTACGCCATGATTGCAGGTAACAGAATTACAGGGCCTTTACATGCAATTGTATTGGCTGTGTGCTGCACACCATAGGAGGTGTCAATCACATCATAGTCCCTGTGAATGGTGCTTCCTGTAGTTGTGCAGTGTGGTATGTGATAACTACAAGTCAATATCTACATTATTTTAATCCATTAACTTAAATGTTTTTCTCTCAATCTTTTTAAAGGGTCTAGAGCCATTTTAGAAAATGAATAATAAAATAATTGCGTAAGTAGGAGCTTAGAACTCCTTAAAGGAATAGCATAAATATCATCATTAAATATCATAAATAAAATATGTATATCCCTTTAACTTACCAACAACTGTCTTTAAAAACTGTTTCTTAAATTCATATGCTCTGTCAAATGAGAAGTTTGACAGATTTCAGAACCTCCTAGCCTTGTATCTGAACTCTTTTTTATATGAACCCAAGCATCTAGTACAGAGTCCCAAAATAGGCCCTTAGTGTTTTTAGTAGGCATGAATGAATCATTAAGGTAACTGGCATAAGTAACATGAGCTATGATTCCATTTATAGCAGGATAGTTATTAGCTGTTTGTTATGTATGCTTTCTGTTTCTTATTTATCTGAAAAGGGAACTGTAGCCATTTACTCAGGTGTCTATAAATTGGAGTAAATATACTATTCAGATATTTCAAAGACCATTGGACATTTGGTATGAGTGGATGTGATGCCTGGAAACTTGAATCATCATTGTGACCTCTCTCATCAAAAGGGTGACCTATAGGCCAGATAATAAATGGAGAGTCTTGATATAGTCTAGCTTTCAATGGACCACTGAGTTCATTTTCTGGTCATTGAATGCATAATGGGGACTGCCATACTTGGCAACTGGGGTGATCCCACTTGGGGCCTCAGGCCTGGGGAATAAGTGCTATGACCTTCAAGGATGCAATGGTGATGGTTCTCATCATATATTCATTTAGTATGCTACTCTGGTCCCTGTGCAAACTGGACAGATCTTGGAGAATGACTGTGGTCTACACAAAGCCCCAATCAGAGCTGCCGTGCTGAACATGGTATGCTTGCATGAGGCGACTAATAACGTCTCAGGTGTATGGTATGTGGCCAATTATATGGCAACTGCATTCTTTTGTATCCAATTCATAAAAAACAACATACCCTGTACACTTTCATGGGAGACAAACAATAATATTTATTTATAGTTTTACCCCAGAAATATGTTAACTCTAGTAACCTCTGTCATGATGTAGTCCAAAGAGACACAGACCATGTGCGAGAAGTACCCCACAGAACATCACATTGATTCGTCACATTGATGACATTTTACAGTTCAATCAGAATAAGCAAGAGTTTATTAAGATTCTGGAGGCTTTGGTAAGACACATGCACTTCAGAGGCAGTAAGATAATCCCTATGAAGGTTCAAGGACATGACACTTCAGTGAATTTTAAAAGGGCCTGTGGTAGGAGTATGCTGATATAACCCCTACAAAGTAAAAGATAAACTCCTGAATCTTGGCCCCTTATTACAGAGAAGGAAGTATCATGCTTGGAGGGGTTGTTGGGTTCTAGAGGCAACAGATTTTACATGTAAGTCTACTTCTCTGGCTGATACACCCGGTGACACAAAAGGCTGCCAGCTCTGAGTAGAATCAAAAGCAGTAAAGGGCTCTGCAGAAAATTTAGGCTGCAAACAGCCCTGCCAGTTGGGCCAAATGATCCATCCCCGTTGTGTCTGACGAGTAAGTGGTTAAAAAGGTGCAGTGCGGCGTTAAAGACAAGCCCCGGAGGGAGAATCCTAGCACAGGCCCGTCGGGTTCTGGACCATGGCCATGCTACCAGCAGAGGAGAATTATACTCCTTTTGAGAAACAGCTTCTTGTAAGTTACTGAGCCCTGGAAGATGGAGAATAATTTCCGCCGGGTACCAAATAACCATGTCTCTGAAACTGCTCATTCTAAGCTGTGTTCCATCAGACCAGTCAAGCATAATGTCAGAAGCGCCCAGGACAGTCCATCATAAGAAGAAAATGTAATTGAGTTTGAGGAAGATCAAGGGCCTGAATAAGATGCATGGCCCATATCCCCATATCCCCCACCAGAGTTGCTCCTGTGACCTTCCTTCGGTTTTCATTTTCCCGTGGCCACATGAGGATTTTGCACATCCGGGTCAAAGAGAAGGAAAAAGCCTAAGTTTGGTATATGGAGGTATCAGCATGATGCATGGGTACAAAACACTAATGAACAGGGGCAGCATTACAGGCATACTGGAAGGAAGAGGAGTAGAGGATCAGAGACATGGATGTCTGCAGTGGAGACATGTGAATGAACATAAGGAAATGGGGCTGGTGTGAGGATTTTTGTTATTGCATAGTATTAATAATATCCACGAGAAAACATTCACCCTGGAGAGGCACTGAAAACTGAGTAGATAAAATGATTCAATGGGCTTCCATTTAGTAAGGCTACAGACATCTCTGGATGTCCAACCCGGCAGCCACAGAAACCGTTGCTGAGATCTTAGTGTGGCGCTGTTCCTCAAGGAAAGCAACTGACCACTGATGGCAAGTCATCTACTTTGGACCCCCTTCATTCTAGAAGGGCCAGTGTTTATCTTCACAGAGATGTATACATATTGGAGATATTGGTATGCTCTTTCTCTCTGCAGAGTCTCAAACGGCATGCCTATTCAGCGGCTTATATACTGCAGATCTACAAACAGGGACTCTCACATACAATAGCGTTCGACTAAGGGACCCACTTCACAGCAAAGTGGGTGCAGGAATGACCATGGGACTCACATAGTATGAATTGCATCACATACCAGACTGTGTAGAAGCAGCTGTCCTGACAGAGCATTGGGATGGATGACTAATGGCACAGTCTAATCCTTGGAGCAAGTGGAAGTGGTACTAATTTTTCTGATTTTTCAGAAGAGTTGAAAAGAATCCATTAATTCAAGGAACATCAGAGATACTTATTCCAACCTCATGATTTCCCCTGGCTTCTTGATGTCTCTCAAAATACTGGATAAAATATTAAGGTACCACCCCACAAGCATGAATTGAAACCCCAATAAATACATAGACTTTTAGCTACACAAAAAAATCCTTTAGTTTTTAGTCTTCCTGTAGAAAATAATGCCAGATGAATCTAATTGTGAAATTTTGTGCTGACTTTCTGTGGGTAAAAAAAAAAAAAAGAATAGAAGTCAGATTTAGGAAATTAAATTCATGAGCTAAATCCTCCTTTAATTTCCCTTCAAATAAAACCCTTCATGTAGTTTTGTACAAAGCATAATCTTGAAGAATATATTCACTAAAAACTGACTCTAAAGTTAAAAATTTTCAACCCCTTAAACAAAATATATTTAGTTCTCTAAACTTAGAATTTATTAAATTTCCTTATCTTTTCCATTTATTTTATTTTATTTTAATTTACTAAAATGGATGGCAGGAGCCAGAAGACATGAATATGGTTTCTATTTATTTTGAGTTATTAATAAAAAAATTTAGACCTGGCTTAGGAAATTAATGTTGCTTTTCAAATTATTGATCATTCAAACTCATAAATCTGAAATATTCAGAGTATATTTCTCACGCTACATTAGAGAGTTAATCCTGATATTTAAAATTCAATTGACTATGATTTTTTTTCCTTTACACCCAAGGTCTTCTGTATACTGAATTTCAGAATTGTATTGTATTGTATTGAATTTACAGAAATTCTGTAACTGAATTTCAGCTTGTTACTCTGAATTTATTATTAGAGATCCTTTCTAGTTCAAAAAGAGATAACTGATTACCTTCTGAACTGTAAATAGACAATTTGTTACTTCATTGTTATTCCCTTAATGTTAACTGGTGGCCTTTTTTTTAACCTCTCAACTAGATTTTACAGCATCCTAGCTGTCAGTTGGCTTTCTCCCTCAGGCCACTCAATACATAACCACTTAAGCGAACAATTCTGTCACATTTCCTGCACTCAACCCTTTAGCCAAACTGAAGTATTGTACTTGCTGTACCCTTTTACCTGGGCCCCTGCTCCTTAGGTGTGGGAAGCCCTAGTTATTAATCTTTAGAAATCTTTCTCCTCCTTTCACATCTTGCTCCAAAGAAGCATGCATTCAGAAAAGGAAAACTCAACTGTAACCAGGGGACTTGGATCTTCACCCCAGTTCTGTCACTAATGATCTATACACATTTGGGCTAGTTTTCACCTCTCTCAGACTCAGTTTTCTCATGTGTAGACTGAGAATATGTGAACTAGATCAGTGATCCTCAGAGTGTGGTCCCTGGACCAGCAGCACCAGCATCACCTGGGAACTTAGAAATGCAAATTCTCGGTGCACACCTGAGCTTTAATAAATCAAGAATTCTGAAGATGGGACCAAGCAATCTGTTTTAACACAGATTCTAGGTAATTCTAATTCCTGCTAAGGTTTGAGAACAACTAGACTAGATGATCTCCAAGGTCCCTCATATATATAAAATATCTTTATTCTATAATATCTTCCTCTTAGGTGTTTTCATAGCATTTTACATCTCTCTTACTACATCCATCACATTATACATTGTGTTAGAATCTTTTTGATGTTTCCTCCATCACTTACGAGATGTCCTTTTGAAGATTAGAATTTCATCTTATTTACCTTTATACCCTGGACAACATTTAGCCCAGAGCCTTACACATGTTAGATGTTTAGTAAATCTTAAAACTGATTTGTAATTTATAAGTAATAAAATTCACCAATTTTAAGTATACAATTCAATGTTTTGACAGATATATACATTTGTTTAACAACCTCCACAGTCATGATACTGAACATTTGCAACACTTCCAAAAGTTCCCTTGTGCCATTTTGTAGTCAACCCCCTTCCCCTCCCCCCAGAACCCTAGGAACAATGATTTGCTTTCTGTTGAAGAGTTTTTTCTTTTGTAGGATTTCACATAAATAGAATCATATAACATATAGTCATTTCTGGCATTTTTCATTTAGCATAATAAATTTGATTTTCATTTATGGTATGTGTATCTCAGTTATTTTTATTGCTAGTTAGTATTCCATTGTATGGATATGCAATATTTTGTTTATCCATTTACTATTCGATAGACATATGAGTTGTTTCCATTTTGGGGCTATTATGAATAAAACAAGTACAAGTCATTGTAAAAGTCATTGTAGGGACATATATTTTCTAAACTTGGGTAGACATCTAAGGGTGGACTGCTAAAAGATGATAAATTTGACTATATAAAATTTTAAATATTTTGCTTTTTAAAAGATACTATTAAGAAAATGAAAAGAGAAAATTTAGCAAAACTCACTTCTGATTAAAAAAAGAAAAGAAAAAGACTTTGGTCCAAAATATATGAGGAACTCTTACAACACAATAATAAGATTTTTTTTTTAAGGCAAAAGAATTAAACAGATATATGGCCAAACAAGACATATGAATAAAAAATAAATCATGAAGGTATGCTCAACATCATAAGTTTTCAGGGAAATCAGATTAAATCACAATGATATAAAACACTATGCACCTATGAGTGGCTAATTTAAAAAGCTAGTGATACCAAGTATTGGCAAAGAGTTGAAACAATGGACACTTCTATGCACTTTCAGTGGGAATGCAAAATGATACAATCCCTTGGAAAAAAAAATATGTGGTGACTTCTTATAAAGTTAAACATTCACTTATTATATCCTTTTTTAAATTTAGGCAATTTTTCATATTTCCAAGATGCCTTGCAATCACATGTGTATCTGTTCATTATTTATTCCTATTAATTATTTGTAGAATATTGTGGATTCTACAAATAAAATCAACAATTAATAAACAATTAACAATAATTATTAATACACTTTTGCAAGCTGCATAATTACTACGGGTCCAGTATCTTGGTTTCTTTCCTTGGTATCAATTTTCACATAGTGCATTATGACAAAAATTATCCATACCTAAATTTGTCCTGAACCTTAAAAATCAGTTTAATTCAATTAGGATCAAGTTCCTTCCCCCTCAGTTGATATAAACCATATAAATTCTGTCAAAGGCATAATTATGAACATAATTGCTGTCAATCATAAAGACAAATACTAATATTGTTTTGTAACCTGCTTTATTCAAGCATTAATTAATATTCCATGGCAAACACATGAAATACTAATTGAAAATAAGTCTTATCCATCTCATTAAATTAGTCACAGGTTTCTGTTGTTTTATCAGTTGTCAGTAATAAACATTACAGTGATGACTCTAGACAAAATATTTTAGCAGTTAGAGCCCTAAGATTCCAGGAAAGTGAAACATATATATAAGCTAAAATTTATATAATTCATTTATATTATTAATATAAATTATTTCATTTAAATTTAATTATATTACATAATTATAACAAATTTTGTTATATATAATGTACATTAGAATTATATTTACAATTTATATAATCTATGTAAATATTTTTGTTGTAGAAATGATATTAGAACAATCAAGAAAATATTTTTAAGTGTAAGTCTATTACACTTGAAAAACTTCAATAGAAGAATTGAAATGGAAATATGAGTTCATATTAAAAGGAATGATGGAAACTTTCTGGCTGCCAAAGAAGAGCTTGTTCATGTATACTTTAACGGATGGTGGTGAGTGACATATTGCTTTGCAGTTTAAATTTCATTGGATATGATACACTTAAAAGAGAGACAGTTTTATTTTTAAAAATCAATATTTATGATATGCTGTAAATGAAATCCTTTGGAACTATGTACATTGCTGATGAAAAATTTTAAATATCAACTTAAAATTGGTAAGAGAGTACATGAGTTTTAAAAATCTTTTTAGAGGGTAAATGAGAAAAGTACCTGGAGATCAGTGCCTTAACCCACCCAATCTGAGTAAGAAGTGCTAGTTTGGAGTAGCTTGTGCTTTCTTCCATCATAGAATTTACTACAGTCTTTTGTAACAGTCTATTTACTTCTCTGCTTCCTCCCCTGAGCAGGAAGCTCTTTGTTGTCAGATATCAGGCCTTATGTACGCAGTCTTGAGACAGAGGTTGTTGATGAATGTTTTTTGACTGAATGCACAGATGAACTGATTTGTTTTAGATGCAGATTTCTCAGTGTTTTTTTATGATTTTGTGTAACTCCATTTACGCTTCGATTCTTACCTCTGAATTTTAAGATCTTCATGAATGAAATCAACATCATACTATAGTAGAAAGAATAATATACTAAGATTTTGGATGTAGTCCAGTCTCTGACAAAGTAATTATGTAACTTAGGCAAATCATAAATTCTTAAGTTTCAAATTTCCTTATTTGGAAAATCAGGGCCTTTAACTAGATGCATTCTTAAGTTCCTTCCCACCTTAAATTGATTTTATTTTCCTCTATAGCCAGAAGTGACTTAATTCATAAGTTACTTATTTCTTATATAATCACAAGTGAGAGTGCACAGGAATGGCTGCTGCCCCATTGCCCTGGTCACAACTCTGCTGTTCTTGGTAGAAGAGAAGTAACAGTGACTGAAATTAACAACTATCCATGATCATTGAATAATTACATTTAAAACTAAAGGGACTTTATACATTAACTGTTCCACTTTTATTTTCAAAATGAGAAAGAGGTCAAAGAATTGTAAATCACTTGCCCAAGATGACACAGAGCTATTACCAAAGCTTAGTATAAAATTTGGTCTCATTCTTAATCCAGCACTGATTCCATCAAAAACGGTTAAGAATGCAGGTTTTAGAGTCAAGTATATCTGAATTCAAATCTCAGCCATAGAGTTTTGGGAAAGTTATTTAAAATTTTCATTTTTGTATTTTTTTTAACATAATGAAATAACAATACCTTAACTCATACCTTATTTTGAGGTTATTAAATAATAGCTGTAAAATCCTAGGAACATAGAAAACCAAATAAGTGATAGTTATGATGATTACTATACCATTCAGTACAAGGGCTGCAATATACCAAGCTGATATATGATAATGGTAATATATCAAGCTGATATATGATAATGGTAATTACCAAATCTTAATATCACATATAACAGAAAAAAACAGATTCTTAAAAATTATGCTTACCAATTTAGCTTTTGGTGCTTTAACTTTTACTAAGTATCTTTAAAATGGTAATGGGACCCATGATCTAAAACATGATTATTTATCAGTTAACCTATCTTCTTACCTATTTATCAATTGTATTTAAATTCAATTCAAGAAACGGTTGGTGAATATTGTGTGCAAGGCTCTGTGTTAGGTATTGGGGATTCACACAGGAATGAAGCATAATCCAGTCTCTGACTTCAATGAATTTCAATTTGACATTTTGAGTAAAAGGTCCTAATGAGTGTATGAGCCAGTTCCTACAGGAACTGTACCTGGCGCTATCTTACTGAAATTAAGAAATTTGGCTTTGCAACCCAAGATCCCTGTAGTATAGCCCTTGTCCCTCTTTATATTAAATTGTTTCATCCTACATGATATCAACTGAGATGTAATGAAACCTGTTATATCAGATTTCCCTCAAGTGATGAGAAATCCTAACTCTCTGGAACTTAAGTTTACTTAACCCGTTTAAAAGAGATTTTGGAACCTGGTATCTATCTGAAAAGACTGAAGAAGGGATGAGAACACAAGATTCAGCATTACAAACAGAAAATCAGAATTACAAACTGCTTTGTGCTCAAAACAGTTCAGATTTTGTAATCAGAACTCTCCCAGATGTTCTCAAAGAGTCCCAGGGCAATCATGAGAAAAATAAGGAGATGAGGCAATGAAAGAAATGTATATCCTGGGGATTTGTTTCATTATAACACAATTTCTTTAAAGTAATTTATCAAAGTCACTGGAGAACTGAGGACATTTAACATGGCTTATAAAACCTCAAACACAGTGCTCTTTTTGAAAATTGAAAAAGCTGCAGGCTTTTTTGATTAGCCTTTTCCTTATAAAGTCAGATTGCTACTTGGCATAAATAAGAGTAAGGGAGGATGAGAAAGAAACTGCTGTCACAATTCTATTAGCAACTTCCAGAAAGAGATGTAAGTTGGAAGCTACTAATAGAATTTATACTTGGGGACATATTTAAAAACATGATATGTAAATAAGTCATTGACTACATGACCAAGCTCCCATTTCTGCTTTTGAACAAAGAGCACATTCTGTGGATTTTAAGTCTGTAAACATCAGGAACTAATCTCTTACATAAGCCATTTCTATTATCTTCTCCAAAGTTGAGGTCATACACTAGGGAGATAGGGGTGGGTTTTTTTATTTCACACACACCCAGTGCTGGCTGAATATAATATATAAGTAAATTCGTTACCCTATTAATTATATAAGCTGAAAATAATTCTTATTCATATCAGTCAGAAGAATGTAACTGCCTTTATAATAAGTAAAGGTAGAAATTATTTTAAAATATTTTGAAGAATTTTGTAAAAACAGGACAGAGTCTGCTGCCAGTTGTAGAACTGCTTTTAATTAAAACCTTGTTCAACATGCTTACTGCAGAGTTTTCTTATTTTCCTGTTACATAAAGATGTACTGAATCAGCAATTATTGAACTCTGGATACAGTATACTACTTTCTTCTGAGACTATCTAGCCAACAAAATCAGATGTGATTCATTAGATAATAGCACTACCAGGAAGACTGTTCCTAAATTCTCCCTTAGTTATAGGTCTTTGGTGACTGTGGAATACAAAGGCCCAAACTAAGAAAAAAGCCTTCTCATTTCAAATTTAATAGAAGTCTCTGTACTGAGATGGTAAAATAGATTTACATATGTAAGGCCAGTGAGTCTATTAAGCAGAGCATGAAAGTGAGATAAACTTGGTTCTATTCACAACTTTGTTAGTGATTGCTTTGCTATATGCCCTAGTACAACTACTATTACTCAATATTTACTTATCACAAAAAGTCAAGTCAACTTTGCCTATTAAGAAATGCTGTGCAATTTTCACATGATTTGAGCATATTATAGAGGACCAGAAGACCTACACAGAACTTAATTCTTCGGCATCTACTTGGACTTCTAGAGACCAACTGGTTACGATTTGCTACTTTTTCCAATGCCAAATGTGTGTGTTTTGTCACTACCTATATGGAATATTTCAAATTTCTGTTATTTTATCTCTCTGTACTTTCTGAGGAAGAAATTTGTAGTGGCAAAAGAAGAACTCTCAAGATCACATTCTTCTGGAGATCTAATGCACAGTGTAGTGATTATGGTCAACAATACTGTATTATATACTTCGAAGTTGCCAAGAGACTAGATCTTAAATGTTCTCACCACAAAAAAGAAATGATAATTATGTGACATGATAGAGGTGTTAGCTAATTCTAGGTGGTAATCATACTATAATATGTAAATGTATCAAATCAACATATTGTACACCTTCAACTTACACAATGTTATATGTCAATTTTACCTCAATTTTTGAAAAAGATCACATTCCACCATAATTCTAAGAATTATAAAGTGATTAAGTTGACATCTAAATGCTCTTCAAAAAAATGACAAAATCGGGATTTCCCTCATGGCCCAGTGGTTAAGAATCTGCCTTCCAATGCAGGGGACTCAGGTTTGATCCCTGGTTGGGGAACTAAGATCCCACATGCCACAGGACAACTAAGCCTGTGTGCCACATGTAGAGAGTCCATGTGCCGCAACTACTGAGCCTGTGCACTCTGGATCCCATGCGTCACAACTAGAGAGAAGCCCATGCACCACAACGAAGAGCCCAAGCACCACAATGAAGGATCCCGCATGCCACAACAAGGACCCCGCATGTTGCAGCTAAGACCTGAAGCAGACAAATAAATAAATTTTTTTTGGAAATCACAAAATCATAATTATAGTTAGGGAATTCAGCAATCCCCCTCTCAGAAACAGATAGACCTACTAAGGAGAAAATCAGCAAGGATATGCAAGATCTGAAGAACACAATTAACCACAATAATATAATTGACATTTATAGAACACTACACAATAGCTAGATACACATTTTTTCAAGGACTCATGAAACATTCTTCAAGACAGACCAAATACTAGGTGATAAAACAAACCTCAACAACTTTAAAAGAATTGAAATCATAATGACCATAATGAAATTAAACTAAAAATTAATAACAGAGAGACAACAAGAAAATCTCCATGCACTTTGAAGTTAAACAATACACTTCTTAATAATCATGGTTTGAAGAGAAATTCTCAGAGGAAATAAAATTCATAGAACTGAATAAAAAGGAAAATACAAAATATCAAAATATGTGGGATGCAGGTAAAACTGTTCTGAGAGAAAAATTTATAGCACAATATATTTACATTGAAAAAAGAGCAAATCTAAATTTTAACTTGAGAAACTAGAAAACTAATAGTAAAATAAATGCAAAGCAGGTAAAGAGTAGAATAATAGGGACAAGAGCAGAAATCAATGATACTGAAAATCAGAAAATAATACAGAAAAACAATGAAATGAAAAAGTTCTTTCTTTGAAAATAAAATTAAATTGATGAACTTCTAGCAGAACTGACAAATATAAGATGAGAAAAAACACAATAACTTACGCTCATAAATTCAATCTAGGTTAATGAATGGACCAATTCATTTTAAGGCAAATAATATAAAAACTCAACAAAAGTGAACTCAATCATTTGAACAGTCCTGTAACCATTAAAGAAATTGAATTCATAATTAAGTTTCCTGAAGAATAAATTTCTATGCCCAAATAGCTTCACTGGAGAATTCTACCAATCATTTAAAGACGAATGAACACTAATTCTATCCATTCTCTTTCAGAAAAAGAAAAAGGAGGAGAAATTTCTTAATTCATTTTATGAAGCCAGAATTACCCTGATAGCAAAATTAGGCAAAGGTATACAGATTGAAATGCAAGAAATAAAATTGTCCCTGTTTGAAGATGACATGATTGTCTATGAAGAAAATCCTAAGGGATTTCCAAAACTCTCCTAGAACTATTAAGCTATTTCAGTGATTTGTAAGATACCAAACCAACACAAAACATCTCATTTTTATGTATTAACAAAGCGTATGTGGGAACTGAATTTAAAAACAAAATGCTATCTACAAAAACTCAAATAAAATGTAACATAAAAACTTAATAAAATGCATACCAGATTTTCTGCTGAAGTTTACAAAATACTGTTGAAAGGAATCAAAGAAGACCTAAATAAGCAGAGAGATGTACTGTGTTCATGGGTTGGAAGACTGAAGATGTCATTTATCCCCAAATTGATGTATCTGATGAGTGTTAATTCCCAGCAAGGTTTTTTTTTTGTAGATATGTAGTCAAACTTATTCTAAGATAATATGGAAACACCCAGAGTCAAGAATAGCTAAAACAATCTTGACAAGGAGAATACAATGGAAAGAATTATTCTATGCAATATTAAGGCTTACTACCAAGCTATACTAAAAAAAAAGTATATTATAGAGATACAACCACAGATAAATGGAAAAGAGTGGAAAATCCAGAAATAGGCCCATATAAATATGGCCAACTGATTTTTTTTCCTTGAGTGTTTATTTATTTTATTGGAGTATAATTGCTTTACAATGGTGTGTTAGTTTCTGCTTTATAACAAAGTGAATCAGCTATACATATACATATATCCCCTTATCTCTTGCGTCTCCCTCCCTATTCCCCCCCTCTAGGTGGTCACAAAGCACTGAGCTGATCTCCCTGTGCTATGCAGCCGCTTCCCACTAGCTATCGGATTTACATTTGGTAGTGTATATATGTCCATGCCAATCTCTCACTTTGTTCCAGCTTATCCTTCCCCCTCCCTGTATCCTCAAGTCCATTCTCTAGTAGGTCTGCGTCTTTATTGCCGTCCTGCCTCTAGGTTCTTCATGACCATTTTTTTTGTTTTTAAGATTCCATATATATGTGTTAGCATACGGTATTTGTTTTTCTCTTTCTGACTTACTTCACTCTGTATGACAGACTCTAGGTCCATCCACCTCACTACAAGTAACTACTAGAGCTAATCAATGAATTTGGTAAAGTAGCAGGATACAAAATTAATGCACAGAAATCTCTTGCATTCCTATACACTAATGATGAAAAATCTGTAAGTGAAATTAAGGAAACACTCCCATTTACCATTGCAACAAAAAGAATAAAATACCTAGGAATAAACTTACCTAAGGAGACAAAAGACCTGTATGCAGAAAACTATAAGACACTGATGAAAGCAATTAAAGATGATACAAAGAGATGGAGAGATATACCATGTTCTTAGATTGGAAGAATCAACATTGTGAAAACGACTATACTATCCAAAGCAATCTACAGATTCAATGTAATCTCTATCAAACTACCACTGGCATTTTTCACAGAACTAGAACAAAAAATTTCTTAATTTGTACGGAAACACAAAAGATCCTGAATAACCAAAGCAATCTTGAGAAAGAAAAACGGATCTGGAGGAATCAGGCCAACTGATTTTTGACAAAGGTTCAAAAGCAACCTAATAGAAGAAGGTTAGACTTTTCAATAAATGGTACTGGAGCAACTGTATATCCATGGAATGAAATAAATCTTGACCTAAGCATCACACATTATACAAAATAATGAACTCAGAATGGATCACAGACTTAAATGTAAAACATAAAACATTGATTAAATTGAACCTCATCGAAATTTAAAACTTTTGCTCTGTGAAAGACCCTGTTAAAAGGATAAAAAGACAAGCCACAGACTTGGAGAAAACACTTGCAAGCCATATGTCTGACAAAACACTGTGTCTAGAACTTATAATAAACTCTCAAAACTCAACATTAAAAAGGAAACAATTCAAATAGAAAATGGGCAAAAGACATGAACAGACACTTTATTGATGAAGGTACACATGAGAAATATTCAACATCATTTAAAACTACAGTGAACTTATTACTACACAAGTATCAGAATGGCTAAAATTAGAAAGTAGTGACAAAACCAAATGCTGGTAAAGGTGTGAGGAAAGTGGATCACTCATACATTGCTGGTGGGAATGTGAAATGATACAACTACTCTGGAAAACAGTTTAGCAGTTTCTTATAAAACTAAACATGCAGTTATTTTATTACTCAGCACGTTGAATTCTTGGGCATATATCCTTGAGAAACGAGAAGTAGTAGTCACAAAAAACCTATGTAAAATGTTCACAGTAGCTTTATTCATAATAGCTCAAAACTGGAAGCAATTCAGGGGTTCTTCAGCTAGTGAATGGATAAACAACTGTGGTACCTTCATACCTTGGAACACTACTCAGCAATAAAAAAAGAAGCAAGCTACGCTACACCATAACGCAGATAAATCTCACAGGAATTATGCTCACTGAAAATGGAGATGAAAAATGTTGCATATTGTATGATTCCATTTGTATAACATTCTTGATGACAAAATTATAGAGAGGGAGAAAAGATTAGTGGTTGTCAGGCATTATGGATGCCAGAGGGTAGGAGAAGGTAGGTGTTATTATGTAAGTACAACCAGAAGTATCCTTGAAATGACAATTTGTAGTTATATTTTAAATAATAGAGAGGAAATAAAGGTAAAAGATAAGTCTTAAGAGCACTACTGAGGTAACTAGTTGAAGAAATAAGAAATCAAACAAGATATCCTTTGAAACATCAACAAGACATTGAATTCATACAAAAACAGCAAATACTGCTGCAATATAAGTAGCAAAATGAATTCTTAATAATATATAACATACCTTACTCTTTCTGGAAAGAAAAAGCATTAGATATGCAACTTAAATTTTCAGAAAATACCAACCAGCGATTCTTCTTCCGGAAATGTTTCATGTGGTTATGCAAGGACTTTGAATAGGGCTGCATATTTAGTCGTAAAATTCAGTCCATTCTTGACATCAAAATTTCAGAGGATTATGAATCATTTCAGAGTGTTTAAAAAATGTTCAGAACACGAGTAAAAATTGGAAGAAAAATATCTCTAAGTTAAATCTGGAAGAATCAGCATGTTTGAGGTAGGAAAGAGCATGACATGAAGAAGCTATAAGTTTTGCAAAACGTTATTTGCCAGTGATAGGAGTTGGCTATCGTTTGTTTATATAGAGGTTGAAGCAGGGTGACGCAGGTTTACTTCTCTACTTGAAAAAATTATAGCCCAATAATGAAGCTACTTCAGTGAGTACACAATAAGAACTTAAATTTACTTAACCCATATGTTTTTAAATAGAAATTGTTGTGCTTATAAAAATGAAGATAAAGAGGGTTTTATTTTGCCAAAAGTTGAACCATAACTGGTAGAATTCTCATTATGATCAAACAGCACAATGGAAACAGCAATGAACATGACGTTTAAACTGGATAGAATATATGGTCTGGATCAGTGTGTTCCCAAATCATGTAGTTCACCTTTTATGTTCTATAATATTAAGCTCTAAATTCACTTTTAAAAAGTCAAACAAAAATATAAACCTCAGGTTGATATTTCTGAAAAGAATTTAAATAAATTTATTAACAGTAATGCTATCAGTGCATTATTTTCTTAAAATAAAATATTGACGACTTCTACCGAAGAAATGAGTGAAAGGAACTGAAAGTTCTTATATCTAAGGCTCTCTTTCACAACCCGTAATGATACCCTCATCTGAGTAGTCGTTATAACCATCTCTGAAAGTTACTCAACACCCCTTCAAGTGGTGAAGCAGATGATTTGGGGGAAGATGGATGGAAAGGTAATTCCTCTTTACTTTCTCTGCTCTTTTCTTCATTTCAGAGATGCTGTTGACTTTCCCTTTGGCATATTTCTCTCTTCCTAGAGGGCTCCTACTCTTTAGTTTATATGCAGGTAAATTCTTTTGCAGTTAGACATTGTGCAGATTCTCATTTTTATTAATCAAACTAAGCTTTGAGAATCACTGTGTTAGAAGAAGCATTTAATATTTGAAAAAACTCTTGGGACTCTAGCAAACACAGTGTAACACTTATTCAAACAAATATTGCCTCTTATCTTGATATCATTTTTCCATTCATAAAATAAAATAAACAATCTAAACGAAGTCCTTTCCATGACCACCCTCAAATGAGCAAATAACTCTGGAGGCTAATAAAGATAAACATGATAATAAACTCTGACCTTTTAAAAAAGAATTCATCCTACTCAGTCAATTAACCATCATTTTATTTCAATAGTAGTTTTGGCTTAAATAGCCTTGGGAGGCAGAAAGGGGACATTTTAAAGAATATCGGCTATGTCACTGTGACAACAAAACTGATTTCATGACTTTGATCAAGCATTCTATAAATCAACACCTTGGCATAATAATATGATAAGTAAAGAAAGGAAAATGAATTCTGATTGGGTAGAGGCTGGGAGAAGCCACTGTATGATTCATTAGTGGCTTCAGTAGTTGAAGTTAAGAAAGAACCAAAAAGTTCTATTTTTCTATGACTAAGAGTGGATGTCTTGATAGGTTCAGAAAAAGTTCACATTGCCCTCAAACAAATATGCTTTCCATATTTCATTGCCAGAATGGGGAGAAACAGAAGGCCAGAAATTAGTGAAAAATTCTGATCTCATTTAGTTTTTCTGGACTACCCTAGAGTAGGAAGTACCAAATTACCCTGGAGAGACTAATGCTTTTTTCCTGTTGTTTTTGCCAGAAGTGAAAAGTATTTTGCACAGCTCTACGCCTAAGCTAGCAAGAGACTAAAATTTTATATTTTTTTTCAAGCTCTCAAACGCTGATGCATTTTCATATATCCAGTTAAAAACTCAAATATTAGAAAAAGTAATACATGGAAATGATAAGCTAACTATAAAATATTTTATTCATATTGAAATTAACATGATTCCTTTTCCCCCAAGGAAAATGATAACAAAAAGTTTTACTTTTATAAAATAAAAAAAGATAATAAAAATTATAAAAAGTTATACTTTTTATTTAGATTTTAAGATATAACTCTTTCCTTGATCATTAAGCAATACTTAATTTGCCCTGAGGTAGATTAAGTTAATTTTAAAAATCTTTGCCTTACTACAACATAAAATTATGTGAAAACTAGACAATCCATATAAAACTAAGCTGGGAGATGCTGATACATTTTTAAATTTCCTGAACTTCTGGATTGATTTATGTATGTATTCATTCATTTATAGCAGATCTTCCACGATAATATTTTGAAATTGAATATATATGGCAATTTTCACCCATGGATTTCACATTGTACCTAGTTTGTTACTCCAATGCACTAGACATTTTAAAAGATTTTCACGACACATAGAAAATGGTACTATTGCTATGATTTAAAATACAGGTGAAAAAATAATGCTGACTGGGTTTCAAATTCTAGCTTTCCCACTAATTAAATTAATAGCTTTTAGCAAGTTACATATCTTCTGACCTTCAGCTTTCTCATCATGGATATGGAATAATAATATACTTTTTGGCTGTTATAGATATTAAGTGAAATAATCTGTAAAGTATTGAGCATAATATCAGACCTGAAGTATGTGATCCATAAACAGGGACTTCCCTATTTTTCTCTTTTCCTTTCTTTTCTACACCATCTTTATTATCTTCAAAACTAACGGTGACAATAATGTTTATCTCGTGAGCCATTAGGTCTATACTGCAGGGACATATCTTTTTCTCTTTGTGTTTGCAACAGCTAGCACATGGTCTATCAGGGTCTAATAAAGATTTGTAGAATGAATGCTAAGTTTCCTTTATGCATGTGGATGCAGCTCAAAATTCCAGTTCCAAACAACCACACATTATTCAGGACAGACTCTCATCTTCTTTGCCATTTCAGAGATTGCCATTTCTAGTTAAACTTACACTTAATATTAAATGTTCTTATGGTTGTTCCAAAAGGTCAGGAATACTACTTATCTTGTTCAGTAATATATTACAAATGTTCCTGTCCTTTAATAGGGACTCATTAAATAGATGTTTAATTAATGATTAAATAAACTATGATTAATTAATGAATAAATGAAGAGCTAAAGTATGCTATGGGTATTTAAGTTTCACAGTCCATAGCTGTGCAAGCTGCTGTGTTATTTTGCTAGAAGTTTTACTTCAACTTTTGCCTACAGTTCGCCTTACTCTATGGAGGCTACTTGGAAATTCCACTACTCAGTTCTCCCCAGGAGATATACAATCTGTTAGATTTGTGCTAAAATACCCTTAAAAGACAAAATCTCAAGGCTGAGATTGACATTTACCATCCAGTGGAACTCCAAGGTCATATTAAAGGAAATGGACAAGGTACTTAATATATTATCTATTTAAGGCCCAGAAACTAGTCCTTTAAAGGATCAGACAACTTTCTGCAATTATATCTGAATGTCAGACAAACAATGATTAGCTAACTACCCACCATGAGGCAGCCACTGGCTATGTGCATTTCTTATATTATCTCATTTAATTTTTTCAACACCTTTATTTGTATGTTTATTATCATATATATAGGGTAAGATTCCAGCTACCACCAACAATAAGAGAAATACATACCGACTTTTGAGACTACAATACCAAACCCCCATATCCCATGAAGACATTTAGAACTAGATAAAATATTTTTCTTTATTGGTAATAGAATAATGATTGGTGCTAATGGTTGGTAGTTGGTAGTTTATAGTTGGTTATAACTAACTATAAACTTGGTCTGTTGGTTGGATTCTCCTGGAGTATCCTATCATAACATCTAATTTTCCATTATTGTTAATAAGTGTGTGAAAGAGTAGAGTACATAATCAATGAATGCATAGTTTTTGAATTAGAAATTACATATATGCATTGTAGAAAATGTAGACAACAAAGGAATAGATAAGTAGGAAAATATTATAATGCAATCATTTATAACTGCCATCTACAGTCAACCAGTATTAACATTTTAACCTTTTTCTGTAATTATATATTTATATATAATATATACACACACGTATACATATGAGAAAGCTCATATTGTATATATATTCATTTTGTATCTTTCTTTCATTTAACATCAGAGTAGCAAGAGTCACAGTATTTTCTCAAGTCATTAAAACTTCTATAAAATATTCTTGTTACATGTCTAATATTCTATTGCATAGATTTATCATAATTTTCTTTACCCAAACCCTGCTGTTGAAAATGTTTATTGTTCCCAATTTATATTAAATATTATGACTGTCTTTGAAATGAAGAGCTTCTCCTCATTTTCTATCAAGTAGAAGACTATCTGCATGAAATATATACTTTCTAGATGACTTTTTCCAGGATATATGATGACTCTCATCTTCTATTGAGTTAAAAATAATGCCTGTAAACATTTTCTGCAAGGACCCTGGTGCAGGTTGAAAAAGTACTATATAGAAGAGATAAAAGGACACTTTCTATTATAATTTGTACTTTAATCCACTGGCATTAAGAAATAAAATGAACAAAGACGTTATGCATTTTGTGTTATGCAAGATAGTAAATGACTACTAGTACTGAATATATGGCAAACAGCAGAATTTGGGAGAGCAAGAGATCATTGAGGGTCAGATTTTAATATTCTTCCAATTTTCATTATTTCAATTCCCATCTCTTTAGATATACTATTTCACTTCCCTGCTGTTTATTTGATGTATGATAGTAAATACATATACAACTTTTTTTCATTTAAGGAGTTAACATGATTTACATCTTTCATTGCATTATTCTAAGGTAATTGAGAATACAATGATTTTGTCAGTGCCAAATTAAAATATCAAGAATATTTTTCAAAAATTCGACAAAGATCCAGACTTCCTCCATAGTGTTATAGATTTCCCTCTACAGATTCCAATGAGATTTTCCTATAATTATATTTCATCTGACAACATTATTTCTCTAATGAGTTGTTTGATATATTAGTCCAGATATCAATTCTTCTACTTCACAGGTTTGACAAATCCATTAAACTGTATTCCAGATCATGAATTTTTTAAAATTTAATTTAATTTATTTTTTATACAGCAGGTTCTTATTACTTATCTATTTCATACATATTAGTGTATATATGTAAATCACAATCTCCCAATTAATCCCACCACCACCACCCCCAACACTTTCCCCCCTTTGTGTCCATACGTTTGTTCACTACATCTGTGTCTCTATTTCTGCCTTGCAAACCAGTTCATCTGTACCATTTCTCTAGATTCCACATAAATGCTTTAATATACAATATTTGTCTTTCTCTTTCTCACTTACTTCACTCTGTGTGACAGTCTCTAGGTCTATCCACGTCTCTGCAAATGACATTCCAACATTATTGTCTGGATTTTTTGATGATGGCCATCCTAACTGGTGTGATGGGGTACCTCATTGTAGTTTTGATTTGCATTTATCTAATAATTAGTGATGTTGAGCAGCTTTTCATGTGCTTCTTGGCCATCTGTATGTCTTTGTAGAAATGTCTATTTAGGTCTTCTGCCCATTTATAATTTCTCTTTCTGATCTTTCATTGTTAGTATATAGGAATGCAAGATTTCTGTGCATTAATTTTGTATCCTGCCACTGTAGTAAATTCATTGATTAGCTCTAGTAGTTTTCTGGTAGCATCTTTAGAATTTTCTATGTATAGTATCATGTCATCTGCAAAGTGACAGTTTTACTTCTTCTTTTCTAATTTGTATTCCTTTTATTTCTTTTTCTGCTCTGATTGCCATGGCTAGGACTTCCAAAACTATGTTGAATAATAGTGGTGAGAGTGAACATCCTTGGCTTGTTCCTGATGTTAAAGTAAATGCTTTCAGTTTTTCACCATTGAAAATGATGTTTGCTGTGGGTTTGTCATACATGGCCTTTATTATGTTGAGGTAAGTTCTCTCTATGCCCACTTTCTGGAGATTTTTTATCTTAAATGGTGTTGAATTTTGTCAAAAGCTTTTTCTGCATCTATTGAGATGACCATATGGTTTTTATACTTTAATTTGTTAATATGGTGTATCACATTGATTGGTTTGTGTATATTGAAGAATCCTTTCATCCTTGGGATTAATCCCACTTGATCATCGTGTATGATCCTTTTAATGTATTATTGGATTCTGTTTGCTAGTATTTTGTTGAGGATTTTTGCATCTATATTCAACAGTGATATTGGTCTGTAATTTTCTTTTTTTGTAGTATCTTTGTCTGATTTTTGTATCAGGGTGATGGTGGCCTCATAGAATGAGTTTGGGAGTGTTCCTATTTCCAATTCAGATTATTTAAGCTCCAAGGGCCTTTTGTTCACAGTGGACTACCACTTAGATATCCATTGTCCAAGATCTCAAGGTACCTTGCTGAGCAGCAATGCTGTGTTTATGTCTGTGTTTCATGGACAAAGGATAATTTGATCATTGTGGAAGTCAAGGGCTGCCTCCCCTAAAGTGTCCTCCTCCCATTTCCATGGATGCTTCAAGGCTTTTGGTCTGCACTGTTCACAGAGACAGTGAACCTCTAGCCCCTACTTTGGAATGAGGCAAACTTTTCTCCCCTTTGATCACTTCTCCCTCTTTCCTCTCATCCCTATACTCTTATTTTTAAATAGCTTAATTTTCTAAAAAAGAAAAATAGAAAGGAAAATTTGAGGCAGAATACACTACACAGACTTTCCTGGGGGTTAAAGGAGTACAAAATGTCTGCCTGCCTTGTTCAAATAGAGGGAATACAGAACAAAAACAAAACATAAATTGCTATCTCAGCAGATTAACCTACGACTCTACCGTGATAGTCATTAGTAAGTCAGGGCTAAGCAGAGGGTCTCTCCAGTTACTACATCTCTTCCTTGACTTACAAAAGAAGCCCATGGTTACTCAATCTAAAATGATAAACATTTGTGGCCTTTTGACCCTTGTTATGCTTGAGGGAAAAAAAGGGAGAAAGGGCTTCTGAGGTGCAAAATAAAAAAGGAAACACAACAGTGACAACTCTATCCCAGTCTCCTTGATGTGGAAGACATTGGCAATGGAAAGGCAAATTCTTCTTTTTCCTCCCACGTGTCTACAACCAAAGTAGCATTTCAACATCATTTTCAAGTTTAAACCTCTACTTAGCATAGTTTAGCATATGCTGTTTTGGATAAACCAAACCCCAATAATGTATACTTATCCCAGGGCCAATGACAACCTCATGTTCTGAAAAAACAAAAAGAGACAGATAAAATGAATTGAATCTGTAGCTGGGGATACTTGCTGACATGTCAAGAATTCCACTGACCCATTGTTAGTGATAAAGTCTGGTTTTGGTACAAAATTTTAATATTTATTCCCACTCTTGCAGATATATATCAACTCCATCAGACATTAACAAGGAACAACAATATAAAACAGTTTTTTCAAATGAATATTATATTTAAATTTTTATGTAGCTCTTTAGTGCTATAATACCTGTATTTAAATGCTTAATGTCATGTTTTTATCTCATTCGTTGTATATCCTTCAGATATTTCCTTAAACTTATATTATTCTTAGAAAAAATTGCGTAAGGATATGAGGATAATTTTTTGTATATTTGTATGGATTTCTTTGGGTGTACATTTTCCCTCTAAAAATGAAATTCTGTTTATTCATGTTTACACAAGAAATTTGACCAAACCTTAGCCAGTTCAATAACATAATTGGACACAAATCTTGTAACTACGTATGACATCATCATTGCCCCATATTTAGTTCACACCTACAAGAAATATGGATCTATATTAATGCTACTTTATTTTAACAGAATTATGTTAGGTGGATATCTGTCCTCAAGCATTTAATAGTGCAATAGATAAACAAGACCAACGAGTACTAATGTGTCAGAGGGGTGTGGGTGTATGTGTGTGTGTGTAGCTTTGATTATATGATTAATTGCATAATACATTTAGCCTAACTAACTCATTCAAGTTGAATAAATTCAGATGGAATGTTTTGGTAGGTAGTTTTGCATGATCATACAAAAATTAAGGACAACCTATTTAACAGGACAAAATTTCACTAAGACTTAAATGACAAGAAAAGAATGATTTGGGACTCAAGGTGTGATATATTAAAAGTTATTAGAAAAGTTGTCAGTGATGAAGGTAAGTCAGTATTAGAAAAACAAAACAAAGCAAAGAAACAAAAGGAAGATAGTCAAAGTCAAATGTTAGGAGTCTAATGGAGTTCGGAGTGGGGTGGGAGGGAGGTCCAAGAAAGAGGGGATATAGGTATGCATATAGCTGATTCACTTCATTGTACAGCAGAAACTAACACAACATTGTAAAGCAATTATACTCCAATAAAAAAAAAAAAGACTGGTAAGTTGAGTAAAGTCAAGATGATAAAATAGTAAGGATTCAAAGGAGATGTTAAAAGTATTTAGGATTACTCAATTTCTCAAATAAAATGATTGTCATAGATTATTGTAAGAGAGTTATAAAATATTCAAACTATAAGGGACATAGAAATACATTTTCAAGTGAAGAAAGGGACCACAGAGTTTGAGATGCCAGTGTTTTCACAGAAAGTCATAGGTAGAGGGAATTTTGGAAGGCAGATTTCCCAACTCTCAATTACCTCCAAATACTTTCAGTAAGAGAGGAACTGGAAAAGCAAAGCAGAACTTTCTGGAATGTTGAACAGATCTTCCTGCTGTGAAGTTATGAGCCATTGTGTGTGGAAATTTACTTTTTAGTTAGTATAACAGGTAAATTTCTCAAAAGAAAATTGTTACTTAACTTTGAATAAATGGTCCCCAGGCCCCTTTATAGTCACCTTGGGCCAACCAATTTCCCCTTTGACCAGATGGACACAGATGTGCAGACAGCCGTGGCCCATGTGGTGTGGCCCAGAGGCTTTCCTGCCTCCTGTGTCACTGCTCATCTCCAGCGGAATTTGGACTAAGACACAAAAGTGTAAACTTCCAAGTTTCATGCTTTTCTTCTCTCAGGCAAAAAACCAGGAAGGAATTGTTGAATCATTTATTCAGCAAGTTTTTATTGATTCCTCTGCTTATTCTAATGTTTGTGGTACCCTCCGTTATATTATAGCCTCATTTTTAAACCAACCTTTGGAATCTTGGACTTCTAACTGTCCCATCCTTCTTTTGCTCTATGTCAAGGGTAAAGCTGACCATTGAAATTGGTCATTCTGATCACATCTCTGGCTAAAATTCTTCAAAGATTTCCACTTGTTGTAACCTAAAGTTCAGATTACCTGGGCCTCACTGAACTGGACCTCATGTTTTTCTTTAATCCAGTATCTAGCCACACTCTCTTTCTCCTGTAATCTAGTTTTCCCAACTTTTTTGCAAATCCCCCAAAGCACAAAGGACCTGTGTATATTCTTAATCCCAATATTTGTATATCAGTTATACTACTTGTCTGTCTCTCACTAAGGGCAGGAACTTTATCTTATTTTTCAATGTTGCTTAGTTCTGGGAGCATGGCTTACTTATGTGTGTCTGTTACACTGATTATCACATTTTTTTTTTCTGAAAATTTTTACTTGTCTCACTACATTTTGAATTCTTGGAAAAGGACAGTGTTGTTCTGTGTTGTTTCTGTAGTCCCAGAACTTAACCCAATATCAACTACGTAGAAATAGTATAACTGCTGAATGTATTAACAGATAAATGAACCCTAGACTGACCCGTTACTATTGCTCAAGCGTCCTTGTAACTACTCAAACTACTCGTCTGCTCAGACTTTTATTCCTTTCTCTTCACCTAGTAAAATTTTATTCAGCACAGTATTAGTCACAATGCCTGGTGAATTTTAGCTACTTGAAAAAACATGCATTAAATGAATGCATTAAAACTTCTCTCAAGTTAAATTCTACTTTCTTCATGTAGTATGTCTTGATCCCCGTCTAGAAGTAATTTCTCCCTATCCTGAGTCCCCCTAAAATTAGTTTTGAGATTTGTTTTCACTGGTTTTCATGCAGTGAATGAAGATGTTAGCTACCGAAATCCTTTCCTCTCTTGTGTAAGGAGAGACAAATCTTTGCCAAACAGCTTTGGTTTAGGGCTTCCCCATCCCAATCCACATCTGCTTGAGCAGCTATTTATGTGAGATGATAAATGGAAACTTAACAACCTCAGTGACTCTGTGAGTGGACTGTTAGTACTCAGTGAAAGTTAAAAGCCATCAGAGCTGGAAAGAATTTAGGCTGGCAACCGTAGACAAATGTGTATATTTAGTAATACAAAGAGGCCATGAAGAATGACCACTTGGAATCTGTAAAAGCCAATCAAGTCTTTGTAATATGTGGGGCAGGGAGAAATTGTGTGCCAGCTGTTCTGTGACAGTGCACTGAAACACCCTGACTTTTTAACTTAAGCTCAAGAATAGAAGTCTCCTGATTTTGTGTTGTAACCCAGATGTGCTGAAGTCCCTGGCTAAAAACAATGTACAAACAAAACATTAAGTTAAAAAATAATAATAATAAATGAAATACTAAAAAAAAATCTTCTTCATTATCCTAAGTAAATATGCTTTACCTCAAAAACGGGAGTTAATGAAAAACCAATAGCACATTCATTTCACAAAACCTTGCTAAGTCAGAGAAAATGAACTTTCAAACTTAAAGTAACTTCCCTGTGCAAAGGATGGTCACAAATATGCAAAGAACTTCCCTTTCACAGACCATTTTTTTCATATATTATCTCAATTATTCATACAATTGATTTTATTTCCTCCACCATATTTCCTCTTACTATTTTTAATGCCATTTATTATGTGCCTTATTTGTAAACTAAAATAAATAATAGATAATAAAGTACAGAACTCTTTGAATTCTGCTATCCTCTTCCTAGTTATAGTGTCCTTTCCTTCTTTCTGGGTACATTTACCATCATGAATTTGATATGTATGTTTCCTTTCCTTTTAAAATATTGCTGGGCTTCCCTGGTGGCGCAGTGGTTGAGAGTCCGCCTGCCGATGCTGGGGACACGGGTTCGTGCCCCGGTCCGGGAGGATCCCACATGCCGCGGAGCGACTAGGCCCGTGAGCCATGGCCGCTGAAAAAAAAAAAAAAAAAAAAATATATATATATATTGCTGCATATATATGTATATGTTAATGAATGTTTTATATACATATTTTTATGCCACAATTTTTATTCAAATTATATTTTAAGGTCTATTTTGTTTAAATTGAGTACTATGTGCCTTTCAATAGCTGGGCAGCATTGCACCAGATGAATATAATACATATTATTTATCCATTCCATTTTCCTCTGAGGAAATTTGGCTTGCTTCCATCTTTTCCAACATTACAAATAGCACTGCAGACATCCTAGCATATATCCTATGCAAATGAAGCACATATTATTTTCCAAGAACTTTGCTACATAATCTAATTTAATCTTCATACAAACCCTAGGAGAAATGTTATTTCATTAACATCTTAAAAATTAATATTTCAGGCTTCCCTGGTGGCACAGTGGTTATTAATCCACCTGCCAGTGCAGGGGACACAGGTTCGAGCCCTGGTCCGGGAGGATCCCACATGCCGCGGAGCAGCTAAGCCCCTGTGCCACAACTTCAGAGCCTGCGCTCTAGAGCCCATGTGCCACAACTACTGAAGCCTGCACGCCTAGGGCCCGTGCTCTGCAACAAGAGAAGCCACCGCAATGAGAAGCCCACACACCACAATGAAGAGTAGCCCCCACTCGCCTCAACTAGAGAAAGCCCACACACAGCAACAAAGACCCAATGCAACCAAAAAAAAAAAAAAAAAATTTAACTTAAAAAAAATTAATATATCAAAAACGTTAAGAAACATTACCAAATTCACATAACTATTAAGAAGAAAGGAGCTGGGATTAAATTTTCATCTATTGCTATTGAAATCATCTCATTTATTTTTTTCACATACTATTGTCTGTCACACTCACCAGAATGCAAGTCTCATGAGGACAAGAGGGGTTGATTTCTACCAATAAGTACTTGATAAATGAATGAACGTTGAATAAATGAAGGAATACAATAGCGCTCCTGTATGTGGCAGAGTTCAAAGAGCAAAAGAACTGTTTCCCACCCTGGGATCCCTGAATGAATTAGTCTTAATTCTAAGGAATTCCATGTACAAAAAAGCCCAGGCATGCTCCCCTGGGTTTGGCTCCTTATCAAATATCTATGCTTTCTCAAACTGGGAATTTGGGGATGTGTACTGGGTGAGCAATCTTTGAATCATTTCACATGACATACAGAGGGCTAGCAGTTTGTGGTTCTGAAGAAGTCTGGAAAGTTCAGTGGCTTACTATAATATTTTTGCTCATTTTGTAAACTCTGGAAAAAGTAAATCTTCAAAGTTACAGCCACAAGTTTTGTGACACACCAGACTCTTAAGAATGAGTAATTAAAAGAATATGAATTGTGGTGTCTTAAACAGCAAGAATAGTCCTGGTTCTGGGGAAGAGACAGTTTAGCAATCCACTGTATTTAGAGTCGTTGGCAAAAATTTTTCATTCCTTCCTTCTCTGCCATGAACATCAGATAAGACATGAGGACAATTCAGTGAGCATTCTTGACATTTGAGACTGTTATCAGCACTGCATTTGTTTGAGTCATGCATTTTGTTCTACAGTATTACTACCCTGAAGCTCACTGAATAACCCTAACTCATAGAATATGATTAGTTCTGTTTATTAAATTTTCTAGTTAGCGAAAATGTGCAAAGGAAGTCTCTTTTTTCTTTTTATCCCTGTTTTACAACTTTCTAAGATGTATTTCACATACTTTGTGGCCTGAGTTAATTTAGTGTAATTACCAACCCAGTCTTCCTTTACAGATGTTGTATCTTTATGTATCTTAGGACCATCTTACATGCAATAAGATCCTGTAAGTCCAAGTCTGTAGAAATCACAAGACATATCCCAGAATTTATTTTTCAATGATTATATCTTCCCTATCAATCTATTTGTGTTCATTCTACTCTTGCACAGATAATTGGACAAGATATTAATGTACGGTCCCAATTAGTTGAATTCTGTTGGATTAATGTTTTACTAGGTTGAGTATAAAATGAACCAATATGCTACATAAGATGTCACAAGTGCTCACATTTTGGACATCATAGAAACAATAATTTATCAACAGTACTGAAATTCAATCAGCCTGAAACCAAAAACAACTTTCTACCATAGCAGAAATGGTGACTCTATAGCATGCTTATTTCCTAGGATAACTTCTAGTTTCTTCTTGCTAGCATGATTATGTGCAGATGTGTGCCCCAAAAATGGCAAATATTTTGTAATCTGTACTTACTTTCCTCAAAAATTATATTACATTCAGTTACCTCTACATTATAAATTATAGTGACATACTAAATGAGAGATGAAAAAATGAAATAAATAAATAAAGAGATGAGCTCTTTCTACTTACCTTTAAACTTCTTATATGGAAAATTTCAAACAAAGACAAAAGTTGAGAATGCCATAATGAACCCCATGAACCTATGACCCAAGAATAGGACACAGCCAATCTCATTTCCTCTATATCTGCCCTAGTATAAACATCCCTAGCATTCCCAGTATAAGCATGAAACATGGTGTGGTGGAAACACCACTGAATGGAAGGCAGAAAATCTGGGTCCAAGTCTTTGCTCTACCCTCAGAAACATCTAGTTTTTCCGTAACTCACAACATGAGGCATATATAACCAAATATCTTTAAGCTTTCTTCACGATCTTGTTTTACACACTAGGCTGTAGCAGTATATGTTGGGTCAGTATAGTCCACTGAATGCACTCTGCATCTTCAGTGACCTTTCTCTTTCTAAATAGACACTTGGGTGTAATCTACCTATACCACAAAGGCAAAATGATAACTAGCTTAAAAAAAAGAAAATAGAACTTACAGTGGAATAGTTCTTTTAACCATAGCTATTCAATGATTATAATGATGTCAACTCTTAAAAAAGGCTGATGTACCAAAGTAGAGGTGCAGGCTAGTTATATCTTGAATATACACATGCAATCAATGAAAAACAAAAACTGATACCATAAATATGTTGTAAAAATAAAACATTCTGAAATAGGCTGATGGCATTTCCAAAGCAGCCCCAAATTATAAACTAAGTAGTTTTATCTCAGCAGTAGAACAGAGTGTTCTAAAATTTATTTTAACGTGGTGAGGTTGCAATTAATCTGACAATTAAAATTGATTACACATGCAGAATTCATACAAAGATTAAGTGAAATAGAATCGACTCCATGTCATGTGTTGCCATTGTTTGCTTGTCATTAATTCTGTAATGCACAGACCTGGCTTGTCTTGTTCACTGCTATATCCTCAGCACCTAGCAAAGTACATGGCACACAAAAAAATTATGAGTAAATAAATAAATTTCTAATCAGTGTATTCTATGGAAGAAATATAAACATAATACATATGAATCATGCACATCTAGTTATTTGGTTAATACTCATTGAGATGATTTTTAGATATATTCAAATACATTTTGATGCTGATTATAGTTATTTATATCTCCTCACCTCACATGGATAAAAGCCTACATGCATTTAGCTATAATTTTGGTAAAATTAAGTAAATTGAAATTACTGATGAGCTGTGAGGAAGAGAACAACTATCTCTGGACAAATGTGTCTACAAAAAGTGATGGACTGAGGAGATGGGAAGTGTTACAAGGTGAAATTTACCAAAGATAAATATGAGACTTTCACACATGTGCAATCAACAGAATTCACTGGTACAAAATAAGGAGACCATGACTTAGCAGCTTTATGGTTATCAGTACATTCAATATCAAGTAAAGGAGTGATTTCATCATCAAGAAGATAATACCATTTCAAACTTTATTAAGGGAAGAGTACTGTAGTTAAAACTAGGGAGGCAAAAATTCAGGTTTGTACTGATTAGTCAATGCTTGGACTATTTCTTTCAGTTCTGGGTACCTTTATTTAGAACAATTTAGAGTAAAATACTTTCATAGATGAATGACTAAAATGGCATATGAGAAATATTTAAAGGAAGTAGAAAAATTTAGCCTAAAGATATGGAACCTTATTAAGAGGAACATAAAAGTTTTAAAAATTAATGGATATCATCAAGAAGAATTTCTGTTCCTTTTACTTTCTCATTATGTCTTATTTTGATGGGACTCTCTCTGAGCCACCATCATGCTTTGCCTGGGCCCCCCACATCAGTTCTTGATCCCTACTCTCCAAATGCACTACCAACTTAGCAGTTAGAGAATTTCTTCTAAAGGAACTTGTGATGTGAGCAGAAATGACAACAGGGCTTATATTTATGTTTGTCTCTTTAGATCCTTGCAACATCCAATGAAATAAATGTTACAGTCCAATTTTCTTAAGGTGCAGAAAGTGATCACTCAAAACAGTCAAGTGACTTGTTCAAAGACACATGAGTAGGAAGTTATGGATCTGTAATTAGGTCTATCTTATTTCAGAATCCACGTTTTGTAAGCAACAATGTTATGGGTCCCGGGGCTCTCAGGAATATGACTTTGGGGAGTGGGGACAAATAGTCTGAAGTAGAGCTCCCCAATTAGTTATCTATTGCTCTGCAGCTAAATTACCCAAAAAATAGTGGCTTAATGCTGCAAATATTTATTATCTTTCACAGTTTCTGTGAAATATATCACTTTTATTCAGTAACATATTTCATGTGTCTAGTGCCCGGCACTAGGTGCTCGATTATTATTAAAATAAATATAAACGAATGAAATAATAAAAGTATGTGTGAGTATATGCATATACATATATATATAACTAAATGAATAAAGTATCATGGAAGAGGATAATATTTTAAAATATAGTTATTGCTTGTATGATTCCTGTTAGATGCATTTTTTTTCTACAAATCTGTAAATAACATTTGGGTGCGGTGACATTTGGTGAATTTTGACTTTTTTCCAATCAACCTTACCTGAAAATACCTTGTGCTTTGGTTATCTGTTGCCAAATGACAATTGACCTCTATACTTAGTGCCTTAAAACACCAATTCTTTTGTCTACTTGAGCACAGTTTGGCAATTTGGGCCAGGGTCAGTGCAGTTTGTTTCTGGTCAAGATGATTCCAGCTAGGGCAGCTCATCTGCGGGACACCACTTAAGCATCCCCTTCAAAGATGACCTCAGTCACATGGCTTCTTTATGTAGCTAAGTTGTCTTCCTCACAGCATACTGGTTTCAGAGTAGTCAGAGCCTTACATTATGGGGAGGTTTCTCCAGAATGAAATTGCTGAATCTCCCATCCTTCTTAACCTTTAGGCCACCACTTGCATAGCATGACTTTCTCTGCATTCTACTGGTTAAAGCAGGTCACAGGACCAACTCAGGTTTAGGGAGAAGGACTTCACAAGACTGGGAATACAGAGAAGCATTGTTTCTTGGGGAAAGAGGCCACATCCAGTAGTTCTATGAGGGCAGAGAACCTGTCTATATTGTCCACCACTACATTTCCTTTCTTTAGACCAGTGCCTGGTTCATACTAGGGACTAAAAATATGTATTGAAATTATTGAGTAAAGGAAAGGATAAATTATATGAGGAATAAGAAAAATTTTGGTTGACTAAGGAAGGGAAGAATTAAAGAGAAGGCTGTCATAAGATGATGAAAAATTTCCAATTTTGAAAAGCAAAGCTCAGATGAATTCCAGTGAGAGATTTCTGAGAGATGCTGGATGTCATAGGGAAGACAAGAAGCTGTCAGGAAGTCTGATGCAAGGAAAATACATGGCCCAGTCTAAAGAAAATCAAGCTATTTAAGCAGTTTGAAGTTATAACATTTGACCTTTCAACCATTATTCTTTCTCAATACATGGTAAACAGATATAAATGAAGCAAGAATTCTGAAAGAGAAAAACAAAAACACTAACATCTTCAAGGAATGAAGCTCTGCAGAACAAAATAATGCCAAATAATCACTGCTTTAAATTGTTCTATTATCAGCTCAATTAAGAAAAAAAATGTGCCAAATAATCACTGCTATAGATTGAATGTTTGTGTCACTTCAAAGTTAACGTTAACATTCTAACCCCCAAAGAGATGGTATTAGAAGGTGAGTCCTTTAGGAGGTGATTCATTGGTCATGAGGGTGGAGCCCTCATGAATAAGATTAGTGCCCTTATGAAAGAGGTCCCACAGAGATCCCTCACCCTTTCCTTCATGTGAGGTTACAAGGAGAAGACAGCTGTCAATGAGAAAGCAGGCTCTCACCAGACACTGAATATTCAGGTGCCATGATCTTGAATTTTCCTGTCTCCAGATTGTGAGAAATAAATATACATAAGCCACCCAGTTTATGGTATTTGTGTTATAGCAGTCCAAATGAACTGAGACAATCACATCCATAATAATTGCTGACTAATTTCCAAGTAAGAGGATGTCACTAGTATAAATTAATTATGTTTAGAAAGAAAGACTCCAATCAGGAAAAAACAATACAAAGAACTTATCTCTCTTATATATGTGTTTGTTTCTGTACAATTAAGATTTCACTAAAATAGAGATTATTTATTGGCTAGCTCTTTTAAAAAAGCTTAAAAGTAGAATCATAAAATTTTTTAGAAATTTCTGTTCTCCAGATAAAGATATGTGCCACTTTGTGGAAAATGTACAATCCTTATACCTAGCAGTGTCCTGCTGGAAAAACTCAAATTTCAACCAAAATGGGTCACACAATAAATCAATAAAGTATATATTTATACCTTTGAGTTTCTGCTCAAAATTTTGTTACATACTTGGACCTTGGGCAAATGCTCAGAAACCCAAAACTTGCTATGAACTAGTCACTGTTATGTCTATTATACCATTATTTAGTTTCATTTGAGAGTTGGGTTTTATTAAAACACAGAAAAAATTTAGGGTATTAAATATGCTCAAAGTACATTTTGTTTGGCAAGAATATTTTCTAACATGGAGAAGGCCTAGATAAATAATAGTCAGCATATTGGAAAATAAAGACAGACAATCAATTTGCCCTTTTGGGTTACTGTTCTGTATAGTATAAGCCTGAACTACTGACTTGAATATATGGTTAATACAGTAGAAGCTTATTCAATCATTTATTTACTAAATATGTATTGAGCTATATTATGTGCCAAGTCTTATTCTATGCCTCACAATCAATCAGTGAACAAAATAATAATCTCTACTTTCATGGAGTTTACATTCTGATGATGGAGATAAAAAACAAATAATAATGATAAGAATACATTGCATGTGAGAAGGTAAAACATACTATGGAAATAATAAAGGTAGAGCATGATATAGGGTTTTGGTGTCAAGGTATAAGGGAGGAACAGGGTACAGTGTTAAATAGGGTACCATGTTAGCTATCATAGAGAGATAACTGAGCAGACTCGTACAATGTAAGGGAAGAGTTTTTCAGGCAAAGGGAATTACTGGTGCCAAGGCTTTAAGGCGAAACACTACCTGGATTATTTGAGCAACAACAAAGTATTAACAATAGTGGGAGGGGAGTGAGTGAGGGAGAGAGTATCACAAGATTAATCTAAGTTATAGCGGTGACTAGGGGAGAGGGGTTGTTTCTGAAGTCTCATAGGCTTTTTAAATTTTTGGCTGATTTTTTAAAATGGAAATGCAGAGCCACTGTACAGTTTTGTAAAGAGAAGTTGTATGTTGTGAATTAGATTTTAACTCCTCACTCAGATTGCTGTACTGAGAATAACCTGGAATGGGTTAACCCTGCTCTCCCCTAGCATACAAATCTTGAGTCCCTGCCTCACTGCCTTGAATTTTTTCATCAGTCACCTTATGATGCAGCTGCTCACATGATTTGAACAAGTTCTTCGGAGCACATTGTTTTTATTTGCTCCTTTTTTTCCAATGCCATGTAAATTAGTCATTAATGAAGAGATTTGGGCACTTTAATAATCTAGACAGAAAAAATGTGATTTGTTTTACTCCAGCATGTGCATTTTTGGTCTTTCTATTGGTAAACCTCAAACATTAGAAATATTAATTAATTGAATGAACTAATTAAACAAATATTTATTGTATGCCTACTATGTGTCAGGTACTATTCTATGACTGGGGGATTTAGTAGTAAACCAAATAAATCAGGACCCTATTCTCATGAAGCTCATATCAAACAGTATATGCAACTCACAATGTATATATTGGAGGTTAGCTCCCATACACATAATTTGAATTTCATTTCAAAGAGGTAGACGCTGGAAATCATACTTAGGCATATCACTTTCTTTCATAGATGCCATAGCATTAACGATCACAAGATTATTTTCTGATCCAGTTTTGTGCTTTTGAAAAGGGAGGGTGTAATTGAGTCTATCACATATGTTCCTCCTTTTTCTTGGTAACAGTCTGCTAATTTTATTTTATTTTCCTCTCTTTCTGCGCAGCTCATGTGAATGGATGTGGGACGGGGGGCAGGGAAGGGGGGTGGAAATAGCCCAAACCCAGCCTAGGTATGACCCAACTGACTAAGCCAATAGGCACAACCCATGCTGTTGGCCTTTGGGGATGAGCACGCGATCCAATTCAGGTCAATGTGACAAGAAGAGATGTTTCGAGGGCTTCTGAGAAAGAAAGAAGCTGTCGTGTTCTCCCAGGAGAACTCCTCAGACCAATGTTCTCTCCGTCTGCTGACAGTAATTGAGTCACTGGTAGCCACTAGCAGACCCTGGCAGCCATCTGTAACCCCAAGAAAGAGCAGCCTTAGGTTGAAAGAGCACTGAGAATGGTGGCAAGGAGGCATGGAAACGAAGGGTCTTTTTTGATATCAAGAACATTTGATCAAACCTCGCCTAAATTCGGACATACCTCTGGTCATCAGTTATGTAGCCCATTAAGTTCCTCTGTTGTTCAAGCCTGATTTTGAGTCAAGTTTTCCGTTACTTCAACCAAAGGATTCCTAAGTGCCCGGTGCTGGCGATAACAATGGGGTAACAGAGTCTGGGACCTCAAGGGGTTTACATGTTAGTAACAAACAGAAAAGTAACAAATTAGATAGAGTGATGAGTTTTAGGATAAAGGGAAAGAGAAGGCTCCATCTAGCAAGAAGAACTCATTCAGCTTGTTGGTGGGCGACAGTGACAGGTTGCCAAGGAAGATTTATTGGAGATGATCCCTGAATGATTTTAATAAATAAGTGAGGCAGAGAAAAGGAGAGTCAGTGGAAAGAAACAAGTCCAACACTCTTAATGATAGTACTCATTAACCTTTCTGGTCTGCTATCTCTCTGCTGTGCTCAAATATTTGCAGATATTGTCTCATCTAATTCTTACAACAACACAATGAAGTAAACTGAGGCTAATAAAAGTTAAATGACAACCCATTTTCAAATAGCTAAGAAGTTGCAGATATGGGAATTGAACCAACACTTTGGCTTTAGGACCCACATCTGAACCCACTATATATTACTGGCTTCCAGAATTTGTGGACTAAAGCAAACATTTTCATGTCAAATATTTCTTTATATCTGGAGCATTGGATAAGACCAGCAGTGGAAATAAGTGAAAGTAGAGAGGAAATCAGGAGTTATATTATTAAAGGGTCTCATGCTCCAAAGCTTATATTTTAGGCCTGAAAATTTAATTTCTTATACAGTGGGTTTCTAAATGTTATAATCTTGGATCTCACCAAGACGTAACTGATCACCAGAAAACATCTGCAACAACCAGAGGCCAAGTACTGAGATTCAGTAAAACCAACGTGACTTGTGATTAGCTCAGAAGTGTTGTAGAAATTCCTCAGACTCATCAGTTGTATACCTGACTTACAGTAATATAAATACACATGAAGTGTAGTGGACATTATCACATGTAGCTAAAAGTGTTCTTAAAGGATATTATACAAAAACACATTTTTTTTCATGTATATGGAATATTTTAGATATATAGTTTAAATGATGGCAAAGTCTGTAAAACAATACTATTAAACATATATCAAATTTTTTTATCTTGTATAAACAAGAATTCCTATTATATGAAGTATAAGCTAACTGATGTTTAGTTATTAAAATATTCATACTCAGGAGCTATTTGGACTGATTTTATTTAGATTGTATTTCTTAAAATAAAAACATTTGTTTATAAAAACTTATTCTTTGTTGGTGGGAATACAAAATGATACAACCACTTTGTAAGACAGTTTGGCATTCTCTTACAAGTTAAACATAGTCTTACAATACAGCCAACAATCATGCTCCTAGGTATTTACCCAAATGAGTTAAAATTTTATGTCCACACAAAAACCTGCCCATGAATGTTTATAGCTGCTTTATTCATAATTGCCAAAAATTGGAAGCAACGAAATGTCTTTCAATAGGATAATGGATAAACAAATAATAATACAATTATGCGATAAATATTATTCAGTGATAAAAATAAACTATCAAGCCACAGAAAAACTTGGAGGAACTTTAAATGCATGTTATTAAGAGAAAATAGCCAACCTGAAAAAGCTATACACTGTATGATTCTAACCATATGATATTATGGAAAAGGCAAAACTATAACGATAGAAAAAAAATCAGTGGTTTCCCAAGTTCAGGAGGAGGGAAACGGAGATGAATAGGTGGAGCACAAGACACTTTTAGGGTTGTTGAAACTATTCTGTATGATACTATAATGGTGGACACATAACATTATGCATTTGTCAAAACTACAACATAAAGGGTGAACCCTGATGCAAACTATGGAATTCAGTTAATGTACTGAATATATTGGTTTATCAATTGTAACAAATGTACCACAGTAATGCAAGATGTTAATAATAGGGGAAACAGTGAGAAGGGAGCAGAGAGTGTACAGGCATTCCTCGTACTTTCTGAACACTTTTTTTCTGAAAATCTAAAACTGCCCTAAAAAATAAAATCTATTAAACTATAAAATAAAACATTTATTTAGAGGCCATTTGGGGGCAACATAGGCCACAGATAACTGAATTCTAAAATTAGAAGCATAAGTTTCAATACATTTCAGAATTTAGAGGGAACCTGGAGATTCTCTAGTTGAAGCATGACTTTGTTCATTTTAGAACCTCAGTCTCAGAAAGTTTAATGACTGTCACGATGGCCACAAAGCATGAAAATGGGAGAACCTGAATTTGGACTGATTTTACTTGACTTATAAAGCCTTGTTTACTTGACTTACAGCTCATAACATTCCTCACTACACCAACTGACTGTACTGTGAAAGGGTCAAGGATACAGACCAAAGCATGAGGTCTTTTGAACAGCAGTGAAAATGTAAGTATACATTTCCTGTGTGCTTTCTGGGATTTCCAATAATGGTCCATATTTTAAAAACATGCACACACAAACACACTCATATATACAAACACCCTCTATCGGGGGCTTTTGATGTGTTTCATATAAAGAAATAAACTCAGAGCAAGGTAGAACCTGCTTATTTTATAGATTTATTGAACGGTATTTGAGTTGTTGGATTGCATTTTTGGGGATGAGAGGAGGAGAAGGAGTAGTTACCGAACAATTCCTAATTCGTGTAAGTCCCTTTTTTTTTTTTTTTTTTTTTTTGCGGTACGCGGGCCTCTCACTGTTGTGGCCTCTCTCGGTGTGGAGCACAGGCTCCGGAAGCGCAGGCTCAGCGGCCATGGCTCACGGGCCCAGCCGCTCCGCGGCATGTGGGGGATCTTCCCAGACCGGGGCACGAACCCGTGTCTCCTGCATCGGCAGGCGGACTCTCAACCACTGCGCCACCAGGGAAGCCCAAGTCCCTTCTTTTTTAAAATCTAGCATCTGTGTAGATTTTTGTAATTTGGCAAATCCTGTATCTGGACATGACAAATTTCATCTGGAAAAATATGTTGTGAAAAATCTTTCAGATGTCATATCACGACTAGGGCCTCTGCTAAATCCAAAAGTGCAGCTGGACCATATTATTACATAGTTATTTTATTTGCATTCCTGACCCCTAAGGAGTAAGTGGATTTCCATCTGGTATATTATATCATTCTTCTTCTATGATGAGGGCAAGCACTTTTTAAAGTTATACTAACATCATAACTGAATTAAACATTATCGATCAATTATACGAAACAATGTTATTCTTTATTAACTTAGCAAGGAACTGCAAAACCAACTATATCTCAAAAAAGAATTAATATTTGAATATGATTATAGCTAAATAACTTTGTACAAAGTTGAGAATTAAAGATAAAATTAAATATACTTTATTCAATAGGCTTTTAAAATAATATATCTTTAAAGTATCTATTATCTGTCTAGTGTCATGGGACTTCTTCAAAGTCTCAGAGCTAGTCATTATATAACTCTTGACCAAAACCCTAGGCTTTCCCTGAGTTAGAGGATAGCAGAGTTCATGTTGCCAGAAAAAGAGAGAGAGAGAAAGAGAAAGAGACAGAGACAGAGAGAGAGAAAAGAAAAAAGAATTAGTTTCTCAAATAAACCATAATTTACATAAAGATTCTCATATCTGTTATGTGATTTCTACCCTAGAGCAGGGCAAATATTCACATCCTAATGTCAAAGATGAAAGCATGGCCACCCACTGAGGTTAAGTGAGCTCTCTGAGCTGGTGCAGTCAGAAACTTACCTCAATCTTCTGCTTTAAATTATATCTAGCTACTTTAAAGCAATAGAGAAAAGACATTATGAAAACATGTTTTCCGTTTAATCACACACCAAGCCAGTATCTTATTCCCCTGAAATACTGTTGTGGAACAGTTTAAAAGTACCAACTATTTCACATGAAAGGAGTTCCAAAATTAAATGTACTGATATAAAGGGCAACTATTGACAAGTATCTTATATTTAATAAATTTACCTTCTTCTATTCAGAAAAAGATTAAATACTACTTGTGTTCAAAAGTGTGTCTTTGGGGCTTCCCTGGTGGCGCAGTGGTTGAGAGTTCGCCTGCCGATGCAGGGGACACGGGTTCGTGCCCCGGTCCGGGAAGAACCCACATGCCGCGGAGCTGCTGGGCCTGTGAGCCATGGCCACTGGGCCTGCACGTCCGGAGCCTGTGCTCCGCAACAGGAGAGGCCACAACAGTGAGAGGCCCGCATACCGCAAGAGGAAAATGTGGTGGTGGTCTAGCTCCTCAGAGTTACCGATATTGGAAATGACTCAATAGAATAACACCACTACGCCTACACTTTGTCTTCACATCAAAGTGCCCTTGGCAATGGTTTTCCATTAGGAGACCAGGATGAGAAGGCTTCCAGTACAGGGAAGTTCTGTGGACTTGTGACCTCAAGACCCTTGCATTTGAAGAAAGAAGTCCATGTGGCTGAGAGAGAGTAACTGGCGTCCAGAGCAGTGGAGCCTCCAAGGAGGCCACAGCTGTATCCTGGATGAGACAGTGCAAGTGTTTGCTTGGCAAACAGGCCCAGATTGTCATAATTCACGCAGGAGAGGATATGGGACCTCAGGAGGAGACTGTCAAATCTAATGCCATGCTGGCTACACTCTGTTTACCATCTCTACCCTGTCCTGTGCCCCAGAGGGCTGACCTCTACGGACCTCATTATGGTGCTTCCTTAGTCTCTGGCTTCCACTGGGTCTGACATATGAGAGTAATTTGTAGGGCAGTGGAGAATTGATTTGCCTCACATCCCTCCCCACCAGCTGTGATTGTGTCAATGGCTGTGTGACTCTGCTTCTGCTGCCACATTTATTCAGGGATCCCAGCCTCCTAAGCCTACAGATTTCCCTGCATTCTGATAATACCAGTCCCTTCCCTCTTTCTTACAGGCTGGTCATTGTTTGCAACTGTTGCTTGTTATGGATAATCAACCATTCTCTCTACTTTCTTTACCGCCTGAACATGCCTCTGTATATGTCCTTCATTATAAAGTCTTTTCAATTCGATACTTTGAATGTGTTGTTTCTGCTCAAACCCTAACTAACATAAAGTAATAATAATAGCTAATAAGTATTACTACATACCAAATATTATATTTAGAAGTGAAAATGACCTATAAAATTTCATAATAAATGTCTGAGACTGATACACGTTATTTACAAATAAATATTAGAAAAGTTGAATAGTCTCCCCAAGGTCATGCATTTCAAATGAATGAACCAGGACTCAAGCTCTGATTTTCTGACTTCAGAGTTTAGTGTTTTATTTAATATTTGATCTTACACATTGCAAATCATCACACCCTCAAGCAAGTATCAAAAGAGCCTTAGAAAATTTTGTAGTTGAAAAAATCAAATGAAATCTGTCTTTCCAAATTGTATTTCCAAAAGGGTGAAACTTCCACATTCTGCTTAACTATTAGAGCATAAGATGATAGAGCAGGTATTCATACTTCCTAGAGCAACAGTGTATATTTTCACGAGTGGAAATTCTGCTTTTAACATTAGCTATGTGGTAGCGCGATGCTTATATAAATCTGCCCAACAACAAAAGTAAATGATACACCATCTGTCACTGTTTTTCCTCAAAAACACCAATAGCTTTGCAGCCTAATCCCATAGAGACAGACTGATCTCATCCTGCATTTGATGTCCCGAGAAATATCTACTGATCTATAAAACTTATCGCCAGCTGCAACAGAGAAAATCTGTTGTTAGTTGTTTAGTAAGTGTTAGTAGTTGGCTTTTCCATGGAAGCATAATAATACTGGAGAGTATCCTGTCCACAAATTTTTTTTAAATCAAGTAAAAATTTGTCTCAACCTTTCCTATAATTATTATAGGGGATGTGATATTCAGACTGTCTGTTAGAGGTATGCCAAGGTTATGTTACTGTCAGAAGATACAAGGATGAATTCATGCTGGGGTCACAAAAGCAAAAATTATGGCTACACAGCTGAATTGGTATTATTTATTATAAGTTCCAGGCAGTTCATCTTCTTTGGTTATGTTATTCTATATCAGGAAAAAAAAGAAATATTAGCTTTGAGAGTTACAGGGAAACAGTTGAATTTCATTCTTCTATATTGTTCATTTAAAAACATGAATGCTATGCTCAAAACTAAATTTGGACTTACTCATTTTGCCTTATATTTTTCTCTAAAAAGTAAAAACTAATTGAATGTATGAATGAAGAGACCAATCAATGAATGAAAAACCAACCATTAGATTGAAAATTATTTGCCCTACATGTTGAGAGCTGATTAATGTAAAAATTACCTTATACAATATTTACAAATTTCTACTTTACTTGATTCTCCTTCTACTCATAAAGCAGAGGGAGAAAATCTCACAACTATTGAACATCTTTTATGTGTGAGATATGGCTAATGAAATTATTTAAACTTTAAAATATCGATAATTGTAGCATGTAGGCAAAGATGATTAATGGTTAAGAATAAGACCTTTGGGGTCAGATCTGTGTTTGAGTCCAAACTGGTGATATGAGTAAATCCAGAACTACTGTATAGAAGGGATACTGAATTTTTAGGGGGTCACAAATAAAATTAAAAGTGATAGGATGAATATGTCAACTTTATTGCCAGTGAAACCTATATTGGAAAACGTGGCTTAGGTTAAAGGCCAAATAGATTTGGGAATGCTCTCTGTTCTTTTTATCCACCCTCAACCCCACTTGAGAGATTAGAATAGACCACTGAAGGAAAATTTGAGGTCTACTGAGGGCAAACCCACCTACCAGTAACTGCTGTCACTCACAGTTCTGGAATAAAAATAGAAGGAAGCCAAATGAATAGAGAAGCACTCCCCAGTGCCTATAAACTGAGAGCCATTTAGTTCCATCTAGTTGAGCACAATGCCAGGCACAGCACAAATGTTCTGATTTTTCTATTCTAACCTAGAGTCTCCAGAGAGGAATGTGGCCCCCCTGGTATCTTCATTTTAGACCAGTGAGACCATTTCAGATTTCTGACCTCCAGAACTGTAAGATAATAAATTTGTGTTGTTTCAAGCCACTCAATTTGTGGTAATTTGTTACGGCAGCAATAGAGCACTAGTACAAACCTTTCTTCCCCACAACACACTCTCCCTGTTCCTAACTGGAGAAGGACTGAACCACAGGCTGAGATATAAGGGCTGGGTTAGAAGGTGAGGTGGCATGAATTCCAGTTGTGCAGGAGTGGCAAGAAAGATATCTTGATGTAAATGGGTTATTTGCCACTAATATACTTTGAGAAATACTATATAGGAGATTTTTGTGAAAAGAGTATGGAAGAGTCAACCCTCTCACCTCAGTGACATGACCGCTTTTGGGAACACTGAATAAAATGGCAAAGACAGAGCATTTCTCATGAACACATTGTGCTTCATAGGCAATTTTAAACCACATTGTCATTCTGTGGCTCTGTCAGTAAAAACTGGTTACCAAAATACAGATTACTCCAAAGCAAAAGAACTCCAAAACAATGTATCATGTCCACTTAAATTTACCTTTTAATCTAGCACTAAACCAAAACCTTTGGTGAAAAAAACCTAACAGTAAGAAGAACGTGTTCTTTTTTGGAAACTAGTAAAAATGGCTATTAATAGTTCAGGTTAGGTTAACCTGAACCTAATAGTTCAGGTTAATTATGTCATTTTTAGGACACAAGTTGACCTTTTGAAGTAGAGCTGCTCATTCCACTGAGTTGAAATTGGACCTTTGATTTGGGTTCTACCTGGAAAGGAACCAACACCAACCAGAGGACATAAAGTGCCTTGGGCTTCAGGTGGGATAGCATTAGGAAACTGTACATTATATTAATAAATCTTGGTCTTTTCAATTTACAGTAATGCATCAGAACTTTACAGAAGTTCATCTGTGCACGATTTTTTTCACTGCTTCTTAAAAACCAGGTTGTGGAAGATGTTTGGCCATGCATTGACCCAGAATTCTGGATCCTGAGATCACATTTTCTTTCGCTCACTCACCCTTCGCTGGCCACCATTGCCTCTCCTTGCTGCCTGGAGGCTAAAATTTGAAAAGAATTTCAAAGGACTTCTGCCCCCTAAGACCACTGCTTCTGCTCTCAGGCAAAACGTGGAGTTCTGGAATGGCAATTTAAGGATCTGAGTTCTCTTTCTCTACCAATGTCTCTAGGAGAAGCAACTTATAAAACACATCTGGAACACACTCTTCTATGAAATGGAAATTCCCTGAAGTGAGTGAATGCATGTGATTAGTGATAAATATTTTCTTACATATTCATTCACAGACTAACTTGCAAAATTTTGAGTAATCTTCCAGGAAAAACACATACAGTGTAAATAGAGGTGGTATTAATAAATAAGAGACGTTGTTTGCACAGATTTATAGCTATATCTGAAGAACTGAAATTTGGATATGAATGTTCCCCTGACTCCAGGGACATCTCACTCCAGATCAGGCTGATGGGTGTTTTAGGTCTTTTAACATGAATTGCATGCTTTAAAAGCCTTACTTTATAAACTTTGTATGTTAAAAAAAGCAGCTGAGTAATATTTACTGTTATATTCAGGGTTTAAATGTAATTTCAAGTAAAAAATATGCATTAATGTATCCCTACAAATACATAAATTATGTGTCTCCATGATTCATAGCCCCAGAGTCCACACAAACATTATGGGGAAATGAATTTCTTTTAGAGAACAACCAGGTTTGGTCAATAATTACTTACAAAATAAAGCAACAAGGGAAAAAAAAGACAACTGATTGGTATGAAATATGGAAATCTTGAGTTAACAGTTTAAATAATATATATATTATGCTCAAAACAGTAGTATAAAATATCTTAACCCATCAATTTTTACATTCCCTCAATGAAAACTTGTAAAAATTTCAAAAATAAGAATTTTACATGTGCATAAATAAATATATTCCCTCTCTTTATGTTTTCATACATAAAAATCAAAACTCATCATGGGGTTAAGGTATATAGTAGGACCATTTGGTTCTAAATTTGATGTTTACAACTTTTTGAATTTTGACTTTTAATACTATTTCCAAGTAGAGATATAGTCATAGATATGCACTGTTGTAGAAATACACTGATGGAATTTAAAAGAAACCATGATAACATGTCTTTAAAAACACAACTGATTTCAAATCCTCTTTTCATGTATGTTACTTTTTAAAATGTTATCCTATAAAATGAAAGGGATATTGGTCCCTATTAAACAAAATGAGACAGCAAAGGAATATGTTCCAGATGAAGGAACAAGATAAAACCCTGGAACAACTAAGTGAAGTGGAGATAGGCAATTTTAGACTGTTGATTAGTTGGGGAGAAGGTTTTGGCATTTCCTGAGGTAGAAAATACACAGGGAACACTTAAGTTGGTGAATAATGATAAACTCAGTTTTCAACATGCTGAGATTGAGGGGCCTATGGTACATACCAAAGGGAATGTTCAGTAGAAAGAGGAATAAAAAATTACAGAGTACAGGTCAAATGCCTGGACTCTAGTGTAGGGTTTGCCAAGCCAGGGTGCACGGCTCAAATCCAGCCCACTTCCTAGTTTTGTAAATAAAGTTTTATTTGCACGCAGTCATGCCTATTCATTTACATATGTCTGTAGCTGATTTTGCTCTACAATGCCAGAGCTAAATAGTTATAACAGGGATTTATGGCTCACAAACCAAAAATCTTTAATTCCTGGCCCTTTACCTAGAAAACATTTGTTGACTTCTACTCTAGAGCAGAATTCTATAATAAACACACATCCCTCAACCCAATGTGTGAATGAATTCATTCAATTTGTTTGATCAATTAGAAATTATTATTTATTAAAAACTCCCTATGTGCCAGGCATTAGACTAACAAATGATACATGGAAATTCTTCAGTAAAAGTAATAATTCAGGGGCTTCTCTGGTGGCGCAGTGGTTAAGAATCCACCTGCCAATGCAGGGGACATGGGTTCAAGCCCTGGTCTGGGAAGATCCCACATGCCATGGAGCAACTAAGCCCATGCACCACATCTACTGAGCCCGCAAGCCACAACAACTGAAGCCCACGCATCTAGAGCTTGTGCTCCGCAACAAGAGAAGCCACCACAATGAGAAGCCTGCGCACCGCAACAAAGATAGCCTCTGCTTGACGCAACTAGAGAAAGCCCACGCACAGCAAAAAAGACCCAACACAGCCAAAAGTAAATAAAATAAAATAAATAAATTTTTTAAAAAAAGTAATAATTCAGCATTTAAAAAAATATATGCAGATATAATTGTGATAAGGAAAAAGAATTAATATTAAAGATATTTTATTTTCCTCTCAAGGTGTTACAAAGAAGAGTATCTTACCAACACAAATATGTGAGTTCTGCCAGTTTTGACAGTCTTCAAACAATTTGTTTAGGTTCATGCAAATTTTCTACCATAATGTTAGGTGATATTGGCTTCTCTGTCATTTCTCCCAGAGTCATTCAACATCAACACACAACTCCAGAAAGAAGAAAATCTATGAAACTCCAAAGGAACTTCCAGCCTAAGCAGACCAATGATGAGGTGGTTTGAAGAGAAGGCCCTTCTCGGCATACCTACAACTCCAGTAATTTAAGTGACCATTCATTCATTCAGTCATTCATTCATCTACCCATTTACTTAGCACATATTTTTGAGGTACCTATTACTTACCAAGTACTGTTTTGGCCTTGAAGATATAAAAGTGAACAAAATAATGATTGTAGGAGCCAATATAGATATTGACCTAGCTGAGGAAACTATGTCTCATGGAGTTCTGAGGGAATACAATGGTAAAGTTTAACTAATTGAGTGGGAAATTGAACAAATGTATTAACCTCTACTTCTTCACCAAATCCCATAAAAATGTCAAAAAAAGGTCTTAACATCAAAAAGGACAATGAAAAGAAAAAATAAGATTACAGGGCTTCCCTGGTGGCGCAGAGGTTGCTAGTCCACCTGCCGATGCACGGGACACGGGTTTGTGCCCTGGTCCGGGAAGATCCCACATGCCGTGGAGCGGCTGGGCCCATGAGCCACGGCCGCTGAGCCTGCGCGTCCGGAGCCTGTGCTCCACAACGGGAGAGGCCACAACAGTGAAAGGTCTGCGTACCGCAAAAAAAAAAAAACAAAAAAAAACGATTACAGCATTAGAATTTTAGAAGCTAGAAAGACAAATGTCACTGACCTAAAAGAACTAAGACATTTCCAATTGCAGCAATAATATGTGAAGAGCTTGGAAGTAACTGCTGCTACAATTTATAAACAAAACGAAAACAAAAAACCCAGAAACCACAAATATCAATGACTTTTCTTGAACTCATCAGAAAATGGCGGTTTCAGGGCAAAACACTATACTGGCTAGACAGTTGAATTCAGAGACTCATAGTTGGAATCTGCTAACTGGAGCAGAAGCCAAGGTAGCCATAAACTGGTAGAAACACTTAAATGATCATTTTGTGGTTTAGCATGAAAATGAGAAACTCTTGGGTTCTGAGGTCTTAGGGGAACCCCAAACTTATGGGTTTTACCTCTAGAAACTCTACCAGGTTTCAATTGAAGACCCGAGGAAGATCCCCTCAGAGCTCTGGAATGGGGAGGAGCTGTATAATCATTGTGTAACACACCCAGAGTACTCTCTGTAACAAAGATCTACTATCCTGGGGAAAGGACTTTAACCAGAGCCTTATCCCAGCTGATCCTTATCCAGCTCCTCTAAACTTCCTGTTTTACCAAAGCAAGGTGGGGGTGGGGTGGTGGGAAGATACACCAGGAGAGAAATAGTTGTGAAGGCCATAGTCCAGACTCATAGGCCCACTAAAAGAATAAGATTTAATCGTAAGATTAGAGAATGCTCTCCCTCCCCCTTTCCTTATCGTCACACAATAAGGCTCTAGTGCAGTAACAGTGGATTATAGCTGAAAGAGCTGCAAGGTACAAACCTTTTCTGAGGAAGAGTACTTAGGGAAGCCAAAAGCTAAGTGGGGAGACAAACCAAGGACACTAAAGGAATTTGAAACTTTTGTTACCTAAAGCCAGAGCAAATACAAATACAGTCCAGTTCCTAAGCAAATTAGCATTAAGTCCTCATACTAAAGGCCTATTTACCTCAGTTCCCATTACCTGATACACATGCCTGGCTTTCAACAAAAAATTACAAAGCATGATGCAAGGTAAGGGAAAAATAGTCTAGAGACAAAGTAAGCATTAGAACCAGACTCAAATGTGACACAGATGTTGAAATTTTCACAGGGGATTTTTAAAAAACTTTGACAAAACATTATGAGCTCTAATGGAAAAAGTAGATAACACTCAAGAACACTTGGGTAAAGTAAGCAGAGAGGTGGAGACTCTGAGGAAGAATCCAAAAGAAATGCTAGAAATCCCAAACCCTATAATAGATATTAAGAATGCTGTGATTTGTTTATCAGTAGACTAGATAAATCTGAGGAAGGAGTCAGTGAGCTTGAAGATAGGTCAATATAAACCTCCCAAAATGAAATTCAAAGAGAAAAAAGAATGGGAAAAAAAAAAAAAACCCAGAACATCCAAAAATTGTGGAATAATGTCAAAAGATATAACATACACATAAATGGAATACTAGAAGAAGAAAGGAATATTTGAAGTAATAATGGCTGAGAAGCTTCCAAACTTTATGATAGACACCAAATCACAGATGCAGGAAAGTCAGAGAACAGTAAGTAGGATAAATACCAAAAATAAATACCAAAACACTACTTCTGGGCACATAGTATTTAGAAACCCTTTCCCTCCAAAATAAAGAGAGTGAGAGAGACAGACAGACAGACAGAAAAAAAAAATTAAAAGAATCCGAGAGGGGAAAAATGCACCTTACCTACAAAGAAACAAAGATACAGTGGACTTCTTGTCAGAAATTATGAAAGAAAGAAGGTAGGATAAATCTTCAAAGTGTTGAAAGAAAAATAAAAAGCACTAGGCAAGAATTCTATATCGAGAAAGATTACTCTCTAAAGTGAAGGAGAAATAAAAACTTTCTAAGACAAACAAAAACTGAAGGAATTAATTACCAGCATACCTGTATGCAAAATATGTTAAAAGATTTCTTTAAGCAGAAGGAAGATGATATAAGCCACAAACTTGAATCTATTTAAAGGAAAGAAAAATGTCAGAGAAAAAAATAAAGATTAAAAAAAATTATTTTTCTTATTTTTTTTTTTTTTTTTTTTTTTTTTAGATTTTACTTTTATAAATGACTCTACTGTGACTATCTTCTTGCACAGCGGCACACAGGCCTCTCACTGTTGTGGCCTCTCCCGCTGCAGAGCACAGGCTGCAGACTCGCAGGCCCAGCGGCCATGGCTCACGGGCCCAGCCGCTCCGCAGCATGTGGGATCTTCCCGGACCGGGGCACGAACCTGCATCTCCCGCATCGTCAGGCGGACTCCCAACCACTGCGCCACCAGGGAAGCCCTATTTTTCTTATTCTTATTTGATATAAACAATAATTTGTTTAAAGTAATAATAGTAATAATATTCTGTGTGAGCATAGCCTGTGGATAAATAATGAACGGCAGCAATATCACAGGGAGAGGAAAAAGGAATTGGGGATATTCTGTTATAAGGCTCCTGCACTACAAGTGAAGTGATATAGTATCATTTTAATAACAATTAGACTAATTAAAAATGTATATTGGAAAACCTAAGGCGAGCACTACATTATTAAAAACTAATTTATGTGCTAAGACGTGAAGTAAAAGGGAATCATATAAGATGTTCATTTAGCAGCCAGACAAGGCAGAAAAGGGAAAAAAAAAAACCCCAAATTCAACAAATAGAGCAAAGTTACAAACGTTAGATATTAATCCAACTATATCAAGAATTACTCTAAATGTGAGTAGTCAAAGCACCAATTAAAATTCAAAGATTGTCAGAGTAGATAAAAAAGCAAGACTCAATCTATGTTGTCTGATGGAAACCAACTTTAAAAAAAAATCTCAGATTGGTTAAAAGGGATAGAGCAATGGACATTATGCTAACAATAATCAAATGAAAACTGAAGTAGTTGTATTAATTTCAAACAAAGCATACTTCAGAAAAAGGAAATTTATCATGGATAAATGGGCATTACATAATGATAAAAGAGTCAATTTTAATTTCTCTTAAATGTGTGTTCCTAACAATAGAGTGTTCAAAAAAATGAGGCAAAAACTGATAAAACTGAAGGGAGAAACAGACAAATTCACTACTATAGTGGGAGGCTTCAACACTGTTCTTTCAGCAACTGATAGGTCATCAGACAGAAAATCAGGATATATTTAACCAAATTTAATCAGTTTGAACTAATTGATATTTATGGACTATTCCAGCCAACAACATCCTTCTCAAGCTCACATAGAGCATTCACCAAGATTGACCACACTCTGGGATATAAAATGTGCCTTTACAAATTTAGTAGAATAGAAAACACACATAGTATGCTCTCAGACCCAAAGGAATTATAATACAAATCAAACAGAAAGATAGCTGGCAAATTCCCAAATATTTGAAGTTAGACAACACACTTCTAAATAACTTTTAAGTAAAAGAAGACAAATGTTTGAAGAGAATTTTTTGAAAATACTTGAAGTGAATGAAAATGTAAAGACAGCTTATCAAATTTGTGGAATGCAGTAAAAAAGCAGTGGTAAGAAGAAATTTATAGCATTAAGTGCATATATTACAAAAGAAGAAAGATCTAAAATCCGTAGCCTCAACTTAGGAGGCTATCTTAGGAAAATAGACAAAAGTTTTAAAAAATGTTTTTGAATCTTATGAATAGCCAAATTAAAAAAAAATGACACCATATATCTAATTTGTATATTCTTATAATTATTTTACTTTAGAGCTGGTTGTAAATATGAGAAATTGTAGTAAAGTAGTATATTATAGACTCAATGTTTACAGCCCCTCGAAATTCATATATTGAAATCTAATCCCCAATGTGATGGTGTTAGGAGGTGGGGCCTCTGAGAGGTGATTAGGTTATGAGGGTGAAGCCCTCATGATTGGGATTAGTGCTCTTATAAAAGAGGCCCCAGAGAAGATCTCTTGCCCCTTCTGCCATGTAGGTTATAGCAAACACACAACCCTCTATGAACCAGGAAGCACCCTCTCACCAAATACAGGATCTCTGGAACCTTGATGCTGGACATCCCAGCCACCAGAACAGTGAAAAATAAATATCTGTGGTTTATATCTCTGATATAATATCTGTGGTTTATATCTCTGATATTTATATCTCTGATATTTCGTTATAGCAGCCTCCACAGACTAAAACACTGTGTCTTCTTCATAGATATTGTATGAAATAACTGTTGAGAACTATTAGCTTTTTATGGACTTCTTTTCAGTGATGGGGTGATGTGGACATAAAATGTCAGCATTGTTCTAGTTGCAGAGGAGGTTTGGGGAAGAATCAGCCATTTCTTTCCTCAACCCTCAAGCGCTAGTGTGTTTGAAACCCCTGGATTAGATTACAATTCATCATACTTTTATAACAAAATGCTATAATATATAAAGTCATGTATAAGTCTGTTAGCTAAATTTGTGATTTTTATATACAGTTGTCCCTTGAACAACACAGGTTTGAATTTGGAGGGTCCGCTTATACATGGATTTTTTTTTCAATAAATACATATTACAGAACCACACTATCTGTGGTTCATTGAATCCACAGATGTAAAAGGACTGTGTGTACAGAGGATCCAAGTATGTGGAGGGCCCAGTAACACCAGCGTTTTTCAAGGGTCAACTGTATTATTAATCTGTTGTAATTTGCTTGCTTATGGACTTGTGTCAAATGTCCAGTTTTTTAGTTTCAATGTTTTAACAATCTTTGAGCAACTATATACCTATTGTGCCAGATGTCAGGAATTAAAAGTGGAAAAGTCTTGGCCCTGACCTTCAACCAACTCATAGTTCAGTGAGATAAACAATTACAAAGGCATTTTCAAAATAATGGAAAATACTGTGAACTTGATTCATATAAAAATTTGGTTTGTGTTTTCCTATACTATAGGATAGGAAGTTCTTGTGGTGGATGTGGGTCATTGCTCAGATCTCCTCTTCAGTATTAAGGCAATTATTTCTCTAACTGCCAGAATTTTTGTCATCTGACAATTCACATCATGGTCCCTTGGTGAAGGGAGCTACATTGCACAAGGTTAAGTCCCTTCTCAGAGGCGACTCACACACTGTATCTGGCTGATGTTGGGGTATAGGAGTTCAGCTGTCTTGCTGAATTCGAATCAAGTCTAAAGTCCACTCATCTTCAAAGCTTTCCACCAGATTCACCAAGGTTGTAGCTGTGACCTCAACACAGTTCAACTTCTCCTTCTGTCTAACCCCTGCTTCCCTCTCTCCCTTACAAGTGTTGTCTCTGAGAGCTTTTATCAATCAACCTCCTGCAAGAAAACTTTGTCTCAGGATCTACTTTCTGATGAACCTGACCTAAGGCATCTCTGAGTATATGTATATGTAAGAGTCTTAACTGTCAAAGAAAATATTGAGGGGCAAGTCTGGAAATAGGATAAAGCAATAATAAGGGAATCTATTAGGGAAGATCTAACACTGGATTGATAGGGCGTTAGAAGGTCTGTGAGATTTGGTCTAGATACTGTTGTTCCAGGTAACTTCACCCAGCAAAAGCATTATGGGTAACCAGCCCAGGATCCATACAGAGTAGATTTAACACAAAGAAAATAAGAGTAGTGTAGCCTTTAGATTGCTGTTATTGGGAATCTCTGTGACACTTGGGAAAGAGGTTTGAATGACCTCACAGACATGGAGAACTAGGGATATGTTTCTGACCTGACCCCAGCAAAATAAAGGGGCATCAGATAGGAAGCCCTCAAATATCTACATGCCTGATATCTATTATGGATTAATCATTACTAACATTGTCAAATATAAAATATTGGAATTTGGTTTTAAGAGCATTGGGTTAAGGATTATTAAATATTTTCCAAAAAGTAAAACCTCTCTCATTGATAGTAGGCAATGAAATTTTAGGGGGTTCATTGATAAATAGTTTTATTATTATAATTATTTATTTAAACATATAATAGGAAATATAACTACTATATAGAGATATGGTTTTTCAGACTTTATTTAGAATAATAGTCATTAAGTAAATAATTATGAAGTAAAACTAATAATCATTAGGTAAGACAGAGAAGATAAAATGTTGGTAATCAACGAATTTTGAAGATCACTGAGTTATGGGGGAAATGACAGCTGTGAGTGAAAGGATGCAGGGTGAATAAAACTTGGGATATGGAAATGGAAGTAAAGAGGCACATAAGGAAGTTTAGACAGATGAGGTTTTGCAATTCTATGTGTGGGTACCTGGGGATCATTTGTGGTGCTTTGAAGAGCAATTAGGGATGGTGCAGTCTGAACTTGGGAATGTGGCAGGAAAAGCTGGAAGGACTATCTTCAAAATTACCAGTCTGAAGGAGGAACTTGGACTTGATCCTGTGCCAATCTAAGAGGTCTTAACAGTGAAGATAGGTTCTTCTAGGTGTTTAAGGGATGTAACATGGAAGAATTGAATGTTGTATGCCCTGAATTTGGGGAACCTCAGACCCTAGAGGGCTAGAGCTCCACAACTATTTACATTGGCCAACCACGTGCCATGCTTGTTTAAGCACAAGAAATATAGCAGTGAAACAAAAGGCAAATATCCCCGCTTTGATGGAACTTTCATTCTGGCACCCACATCTAGGATGCCTTAGTATAAATTAAATTTGGAGGGAACTGAATTTTGATTTTTAAATTATGGATGAAAGTAACTTCACTTCTCCCAGGGTAGCTTTTGTCTGGTACTGATATCTTTTTCTAAAAATCTTTGCACGGTGCTTAAATTATTTCTGTTGTTTGGAATTAAACATTTAAGAAGTTTGTTTTTAATTTTAACATACTCAATATTTTTAAAAGAAATATTAAAAGCACTTTATAGAAATAGATGCTATTCTTTCAGGAAAATATTTTCTTTAGTACTTTCATAAAAATAGTTGGTTCAGAAAGTATTTCTCATAAGACCAAGATTAAAGGTTTTATTTGGCTATGCCACGTTAGTTTAAGTGTATTTTATAGTCACAAAACATACCCTTTTGTTCCTTATTTCACAGAACTGCTGTGACAAGACACACATACTTACTATAGCTCAGTTACCAGCACTGAGCAAAGAACTGAAAATAAATGCCTACCAGTAAGGAGTGTCAATACCCTCATTCCAAATGCATTAGCTGGCCTGAAAATTATATTCTCAATGTTTATAAACAAACATTTGGTGATAAGAAAGTTTCCTTGGTGAATTATTTTCTACAGAAAAGTAATATATCTTAATTGTTACATTTTTGTTTGGTGCTGATTTTAATAAGGAATGTTAGGTGCCTTCAAATTACATCTTTGACATAAACAGAGTGAGTGAGCGCCCAGGCCCATCTATCAGGTTTAATGACTGAGGCCAGGGTTTTCCTCCTGGAAGAAACCCTTCCCTTAGAGCAACATGGTTCCAGCTCTTTCATTGTCCCTGATAGTTTCTTTGCATTCCATTCTCCCTCCACTTAAATACATTCTTTTTTTAAAAAAAAACTAAAAAAAAAAAAAAAAAAGAAAGGAAAGCTTATTTTTTTCCCTAAATTAAAATTTTGTTGTATGATTCCACTTTATGTGAGGTATCTAGAATAGGCAAATTCATGGAGAGAGCAAAGTAGAGGTCACTGAGGACTGAGAGGAGAAGGAAATGTGGAGTTGTTAAATGGGTACAGAGTTCCTGTTTGAGATGATGAAAAAGTTCTGGAAATGGATAGTAGTGATGGTTGCACAACGCTGTAAATGTACTTAATGACACTAAATTGAACACAAAATGTAAAATGATAAAATATATGTTATGTATATTTTTACTACAGTGAAAACATACCCAAAAAAGCCCTTGACACCACCAGATTTGCAACAGCATCATTAAGTACTTGTTAATGTAATATTGGTGCCATTACATTTTAATTGCCAGCTAGCAACCACTGGGGTTTGCAACTACATGGATTAAAAACAAAAAAAATCTTCCCCGTATTTCCTGTCATCTCTCAGCAGCTTTCACTACGTGCTTTTACTCTTCTCAGACAAGCACATAATGTTCTTATCATTCAGAAGGCAACAAATCTTTAAGAGCTGTCTTGATAGCACCAACTTGTATGATTCTTGGCCTATGGGAAGAATTAAATACTTAATTTCTAGTTGGATTTTGTATTGTCTCAGACCATGAGGAATGCCAGAGAAATTATTGAAACTGGCCTCAAGGAATGAAGATGTTTCATGAGAAGCCAACCTTTTGATGAAGAAAGCCCCAAAGAGAGTTTAAACCTGAAGCACCATAGTGATCAGGCCTCCATTTTCTGTTTTTTCCCCAGAGACTCATAATTATAAAGTAAGCTCACACATTGGTGATTTAATGCTTTTATAAATAATATGCTCAGACATCATTCTACAAAAAAATGGGCACATAAATTATTTCTAAACAGTAATATTTCTTCAAGAAGTTAAAATGGTTTTATTCAAAATAGAGGCTTGTTTCCAAAAATAAAAACACTCATGTGATTTAAATGGGAAAACGTGGTTCACTTTGTTGTCATGTTAATATCTATCTGCATCAAAACTTTCATCTCATGAATTATTAAAGAAATAACTTAAGCAAGAAAAAACTACAAGGCGTGAATTACTACTATTGAAGGGACAACTTGAATCAAGTCAAATAATTCTCAGGGGGCTATAACTATCTCAGAAAAATTTCCTAAACAAAGCCATTATTTTACGGTACAGACATTAGAATCGAACTCTTCATTCATTTGCCTACTTAAATTCGGGAGGACTGTATTCTGTGGTGGAGCGTTTATTTTTTCCTAGGACACAGGGTAAACTGAAAGGCGAATATTTACAGACCAAATAGGTGCCCTGCAGTAGGTACACTGCACAGACATGACCTGCATTTGCATGCTCCAAACTAAACAGGACATAACTTTCAGGCGAGAGCATGAATAAAAGGCAAGACGAAGAAGCAAATAATCGCTTAAAATTCTCAATTTGTTCTGAAACTTGCGTTACTTGACAGAAACTTACATAGGTTATCCTCCAGGACAGGTTCTGTTCTAAACCCTTTGCAAATACAGACTCATTTTATCCTTCTGTGTAGTAAAGTGTGATTATTATTCCTGTGTAGTAAGGTGTGATCGTTAATGGGGAAACTGCCTGAGGTCACACACATAATCAGCGGCAGAGCCAAGAATCAAACCTGAGCGTTCTGGCCTCAGGGTGTGTGTGCTCAACTCACAATGCAGGCATTGCACGTTATTGTGGTCTATCTCATCTGCTTGGCTTCAACTTTCATCTTCACACAGAATGTTTTTCTTCATTTGAGAAGGAAGTATAGCATTGCCAAACTTTGGTGGGTTTGTGGTAGCAGGTTTCATTTCCCGCGGCACTAGTTAGCTAATAAGTAAACAGGCAGGAGCATGGCTAGGAGGTGGTCTTTCAGATAACGTCTGGCTTTTATCTCTTTCTTTTGTAGCTTCCACTCACTTTCGATAGGCACATCTACAAAGGTGGTCTTGTCTGTAAAATGTCAACATTTCTTCCATCACTCAAGGTGGGAAGCAAGCCTTCATGCAACCGAAGGGCTTTTCCCATGTGAGAATTCACAGAGAAAGCTTCTATGTAAATCCTTAATTTCTTTTTTTTATTCCATAATTTAGATTGCATGATTTCTCCATAATTACTCACACTAGAGTCACTATCAAGATGACTGATTGGCTTCCCTGGGGGCGCAGTGGTCGAGAGTCCGCCTGCCGATGCAGGGGACGCGGGTTCGTTCCCCGGTCCGGGAAGATCCCACATGCCGCGGAGCGGCTGGGCCCGTGAGCCATGGCCACTGGGCTTGCGCGTCCAGAGCCTGTGTTCCGCAACGGGAGAGGCCACGACAGTGAGAGGCCCGCGTACCGCAAAAAAAAAGAAAAAAATTTTAGTGCCTTAAAAATTGACCTCACATAAAATAGTTAATTTCTTATGACTTTTGAAGACATCAAGAGCTTTAATGAATCATCTCTGTTTGATGCTCTTTTCCATTTAAACAATGTTCTCCTTGGAGATAGAGATGCAAGCAAAGAAGTTAACTATTAATTTCTTATGACTTTTGCAGACATCAAGAGCTTTAATTAATCATCTCTGTTTGATGCTCTTTTCCACTTAAACAATGTTCTCCTTGGAGATAGAGATGCAAGCAAAAAAGTTAACTATTAATTTCTTATGACTCTTGCAGACATCAAGAGCTTTAATTAATCATCTCTGTTTGATGCTCTTTTCCATTTAAACAATGTTCTCCTTGGAGATAGAGATGCAAGCAAAGAAGTTAACTATTTTCCTGCCATTGCTTACGTGACAAACGCAGCTGGTTGGAGTGGTAAAGAGACCAGTGGGTGGGGTACAGAGCTTCTTCAAGCCTTAGTTCCAGGCTTTTAAAATTGATTACGAACATTAATTATGATAGTGCATAACTGATATGGTTAACATGAGTCTTAATTGAGATAATGAATTTCAAGAACACACCACAGTGCCTAGCACAGAATAGGTGCGCTAAACATTTATCTTTAATATATCACATCAGCTTCCTGAGCAGTGGCCCAATTTTTGGCCATGATCATCTTCTTTTTACTAAGGTATTCATACTTCAAGACTAAAGCAATAGCCTCCTAATTTCCTTGATTCCAGTTCCACCACCCTGCATATACTTGCTAGATTTGATTTGTTAAAATAAAATTGTATCATGTTATTACCTCCTTCAAGTACCTTTGATGACATCCAGATGGTAGCACGGGAACTGGCACATATTAATCATTAAATGAATATTTGCTGAACAAATGAATGAGTAAATAAGTGCCCCATGGGAGACTTTCAAGTCCTTCCACAGTCATACTCTACCCTCACCTCTTTCCTTGTCTCTAGTTATTATCATAAACATGGAACATTTATTTATTGTGTGATATCCACATGTCAGACACCACTGTAGTTGTTGAATGTTCAAGGATGAGAAAAGAGCTCACAGCTTCTTTGAAAAGTGTCCTTTTATGCCAAATTTATTTATTTATTATCTCTTGCTTTCTCATTGCCAAGGTTTTGATAGTGCTGTTCTGCCAGCCTAAAAAAGCTGTCCCTCTTCTTTCACACTCTTTTTATCCTTCAGGATTCAGCTCAAACTGTACCTTGTTTTGCAAAAACACTTAGCTAACCACCCATATGTAAGGTGATCTCTTCCCTGTTCCTCTTCTGACTTGCTAAGACAATTATTTTTAATTACATCATACTTCATCATACTTTACTTTGGCCAGGAGTTATAATTGTATAGTACATTGTAAGTTCTATGGTACTACAACTCTAAAATGTTATTTTATATAGATATATATATATAGCTTATGCCCTATCTCCTTACTGCAGTGTAAGTCCTTTGAGGTCGTGCCCTTCACTTTATATTTTCTGTTTATTAGTATCCTCCACAGGGCCTAGTATTAACATTTTCTTCCAGAGTGCTTCATCAGTCAATATTTGCTGATTGATTGATTGCTTGATAGGTTACTAGATATTCAATAAATCTTGGCTTGGTGTCCCAGTACAACCTACTGATCAATTCTGTGAAAAGAATAATAAATCTCTTGACTGCACCTGACAAAAGAGAGGCTCCTGAACATTCAAGAGTCAGAGAATTAAGGAACTGAATACCTCCTTGTCATGAAAGAGGGCCACGTATCTCCATACCTTTATCTTAATTCATAACTTACCCTGTCCTTGTTTCTATTCCCACTTCTCCTTCATTGTTCAGAGTAGAGATTCTTTACCTGGAGTCTCTGGATCCTTATAAAGTCTATGAATGGATTTCAGCAGGGCTTGGAACCCACTAAAACATCATGCATGAAGAAAGCCAGACAGTTATTTTACAAGTACAAAGTAGAGGTTTAAACACAAGCTTATCTAACTGCAAAGTCCCTGTTTTTCCAACTATATCAAAGTTTAGGTGATATTTTGCGTTGCTAGGTAGACAACACCTTAGGCTAGGACAGGGGTGCGGTCTGCTTACTGGACTGGAGTGTCCAAGGAAAGGTTTGTAACAACCACGCCCACAAGAGTGGCAGCAGCAGAAGCAACGACAAACACGTATATATTGTTTGAGATGTGTCAGGTGCAGTTCTAGATGCTTTATGTATTAATCTTTTTCTAAACCTTATCACAAAACTATAATGTAGGTAGTACTATGTTTAGACACATTTTATAGATTAGAAGCCTGAAAAACAGAAGGTTACGTTACTTATGCAAGGCACAAGGACACTGAACACAGTGGCGATAGGTTGAGGGAGTAGAGGCATATGGGGAAGAAAGAAGACGGCCAAGGTAATTGTTTTCTACCAATTTTGTTTCAAACTTGCATTCTAGGCCACCCTGAATTCCACCCTAGCCTTCTTTCTTGGCTAAAGAAGAAAATCTGTCTAGGGTGGCAAAAGAAAGAGCCAAACAACCCATTCCAGCTGCTGACCTTACTTTGAAGAGTCAGTCTGAGAATAAAACAGTCACATCAGGTTTGTGAAGATAATCACTTACTTCCAGACCTCTTTGAAAATAAAAGGGTGTCAGAAGGAGACCTTCCTAAGCTCTGGCATTCTTTACATCTTAGTATGCAGGTACAATTTACATCACTTGTATTTGATGTCGGTGAGAAAGAGTGACTAGCCTTGAAATGAACTTTGATAACATGCAGAATATAGTCACCCTGTTAACTAGTGGCTTGTCAGTAGAAATCACAGTTTAAGTGGTTTTAACAGCAGATTTGGTATCTGCTCTGTATTTGAATATTTCAAATATCTATACAGCAGCCAAGATTTCACTGAACCCTACCCCCAAACATTCCAAGCCAGGATAAATTTCAGCCTCCTTTGCACAAGCATGGCTTCTAGCCTCAAAACTGTTTCATTTCCCATTTGATTGCAAGTGACCTAGGATTCTGACAATGGTCCTTATGGCTTCTTTGTGACTTGCTGTATATGACTTTGTTGTGACTTAATTTTTTCCATCTAAAAGTAGATATGACAACATATGTAATAACATCTGATTAAAGGTACAAATTTTAAATAATATGATATTCAGTAAAATCCTTGGGATTTTGGAGGTGAGGTTCTTACTAAAACTTAAAAGATAGAAATATTTTTTCCTGCACAAAGATAAAGTTTAAAAAGAATTGTAAAACTTGGTCACAGCTTTTAAACTAGTCTGCAAAGACATGTTACCCAAGAATTTTTATTATTGATTTCCTATAACTTAAGAGTTTGATCTTTCTTAAAATGCAGTATAGTAATGGTAAACTAGATTAGGTATGAGAAGGTTTGGGTATTCATTTCTGTTGGGCTTCTTACTAGCTCTGTGAGCTTGGGTAGAGCGTTGGACTTCAGTTTTCTCATCTATAAACTGGAAACAGTAAAGATGATTTCCCTTGCCCAACTCAAAGGATTGCTATGATATACATCAGAAAACAATAAAGACTAACATTTACAGGGAGCTTAATTTATCCCAGCCATGCTCTGAATTATATGCCTTATTATACCTTTTGCCTCATTTCATCTTTATTTCAACATTATGTATTCGGTAATGCTTTTCATGTATTTTACAGATATGGGAACTGAGACTCAGAGAGGGTAAGAATGCTGAGTTCATATAGCTTACTATCAGAGGGAAGAACCTGGATGTGAAACTTAGCCAAAATTGTTCTGCTTTATAAAAGTAAGATGATCTACATATCAAGATAATGTGTCTTCTTCTCCTCCTGTCCTACATCTTCTTCTTCTTCTTCTTCTTCTTCTTCTTCTCCTCCTCCTCCTTCTCCTCCCCCTCCCCTTCTCCTCCTCCCCCTCATCCTCCTTCTTCTTCTTCTTCTTCTTCTTCTTCTTCTTCTTCTTCTTCCAATCCCCCTTCCCTCTTTCTCTCTCTGGTAACAATTACTACTGTTATTCATCATATACACTATAGCACTATAGTAGATTGGGCTTTGATAAGGAGCAAACCAGACCTGAGCAAAACAATAATCATGGTATGATCCATAGCTAATGATCTATCTTCATGTAATAGTCATTCATCAAGTGTTTCTTGAGAATTTACTATATACTTTGTGCTGAGTGTGGGGACTCTTACAAATATGAAGAGGATGTGCTTTATTCCTTGGGGTAAGAGATGTACATAAAAAACCATAATATGAAGAAGTGATTGCATGTTATAAGAATGAGATAAATGCAAGAGGAGTTCAAGTGGAGAAGTTAATTGATTCCAGGTAAGGGGAGCATGGATTTTGCACCAGTGTCCAGGGAAAATATTTACCTTTTCCTAAACCATCAGACTAACTGGGCATGGGTTTATTAAATGCCAAGGGGAAAAGGAGTGGGGTAAGGTGTTAAAATTATGGAGACTGGGCTTGGAAAATAAGACAAAATAGCATGTGATAGTACCTTCCGCCCTTCTTTAGATGCACACTCAAAATTTTAATTTCTTCACATTTCATCAAGGCAAAAGCATATTTACTGTAGAATTGTGCACTTAGATAGCTAGAGGAGGGAGGGAGGGAGGGTGGAGGAGGATGGGAAGGTTATCCTCATGTTTCACAGATGTTGATTTCAAGTTTCTACCTGGTAACAGCCTAGGGGCCAGGACATAAAGATACAAGTCGAAACATAGAGACACACAGAGAACTGACAGCATCCAGCAAGGGAATTACAAAAACTCAAAAAAGCTTCCACTGGCTGAATAAATATCTTTCCTTGAATTTGCACTTTCTATTTACTGAATTTGGAAAGAGCCATAGACTTTATTGCCGTTTTCAAAGTTCTGAATTATATAAAAGTGTAGCCTATGAAAATAAAATTTTTCATATACAGGTTAAATTAAATTGTGATCAACTTCTAATATCTATGTGTTTCATTTAAGAAAAACACACACACAGCTGGCAGACAACAAGAAAGGTTTTAAACTATGAGTAAGGAAAGTAATAAATGACATGCTTTTCATATAAAACCATGGCTTTCTTCCAGGACACTTTAGAAATACGTTCAAAATACATAGAAAACCTCCACAGCGTAGTACTTGAACTTGCACAAACAGCCCAAGGCAAGTAAGAATCCGAATGACTACTCATTTATTTTCACAGACCACACTTAAAATAATTTCATTCCATTTGCTGGACTTACACATCCTGAAAGCAAGAAAAACTGTCATTTCGGTAATATGATAAATTTGACTTATAAACAAGACTAGAAAGGGTGGATAAAGGAGTAGGGTTGGGGGTGGGGAAATAAACCCTTTAGTTACAATTTTAGGGAAATGAATCCACACGGTAAAACAAATTCCAAGTCAAGTTGCTCCACTGCTATACTACAGAAGAAGTTTAGAATCTTAAGCAGATGAAAAAGGAATAAAGCATTTAAATGGGGAGAAAAAAAGGCCGATAAAATTTCTGGCTACAATACAAGAGACATATCATTACCATATGATCTAATGTGGGTGTCAGCCGGATTGTGTTCATTGAGGGAAACCTTATTTTTTAACTGTGCTATGGAGTAGAAGCAGGAGGTTTTCAACCTAGTGACAGTCACAGAGCAGCACCTGCCCCCTCCTCCTTTCCACACCTGCAAACTCTTTTGCCTGGGCTGAATATTTAGTGTAATTACATCTCAGCTTTGAGGGCTCCTGTGGCAGATCCCCGGATTAAAAGGTATGGTTTTCAATAATTGTCCTGAACTCTGCTACAGACTAATAAAACTTTGATCAAGTTGAGAAAAAAGGGATTATTTGGTAAGAGGAAAAAAGCAAACAATGTGTGCTAAACTTTTAGTAACCTTTATGCAGCATTTTAAACAAGTATTGCTTGAAAACAGAAAGTAAATATTTGGTAAAATGGTTGAATGCATTGCTTTAGTTCTTTCTCTCTGTTCTTGCAAAGATGTTTCTTAAGAAACTATAACCTAACATCATGACTATCTTTATTGATATATTTTTTATTTGTGCTAATTAAATGTTTAGCTCTTTGGGAAATGTTTATAGAAAAGTATTCTAGACTGGCGTATTATTCGTAGTTGGATTATATATTTAAGGATTTATTCTCCTCCTGAATTCTTGTATATTTTAAGAACTTTAAAACCTCAGAGAAGTGAACTCTAGTGATAACTTATAGAAGTCTAATGTATACTAGAAAATAATAGAAATTATCACCAGAGAGGTGAAAATAAACGCTGAATATATTTATGCTGATTATTAAGGACTGAACTAAGATAATCTCACAGTTAGCTACATAATTTCTTAAATGTAAAGAAGAGACCCTGCCAGAATTTTCACTGCAAGTAAAATTTTACTATAAGATACATTCACTATAAAATGAAAGTGTGGGTTATTTTTCTTTCTAATTTCAAAACAGGGTAACATGATGACCACTGGTTAAATGGACTCCCAGTGATGTAAATACCTGTGGCTTTTTCTTCAAATTGCTATTTTGACCAGAAAAAGAACCAAATGCCTCCTATAGTAGCCTTTATTTATGGATGGATACCGTTTTTACTGTTTATTTTTAACTTATTTCTATTATTATTGAGGTTTTAATTCACCTAGTGCTGGGGGATTTAATTTGCTCTGCATTTACAGCTTCCCTTATCTCGTGAGGGTTAAATTTTGACTTCGAAAATCACACCAAAGGCTTAAATGACATCATACAAATGTTGATCTGAATGGTATAATGAAATGAAGTAGTTTAAGAGACCAGAAATCATTATTTTTGATAGAACACATAAATTATGGCAATGAGCTTTAGTAAAGTAGTGACATTCTTAGCAATCAGCATTTTAAAAAGAGGCATACATTCTAAGAATACTTAAAACAGTTGAAATGAAATTTTAATAGCATATCATCTCAAGAATAGTCTCCTTGCTGTCTACATGGGCAACTGCTGGGGTTTTTTTGTTTATTTTTCTGATTTATTAAGAAAGGAAGGAAATGATTAAAGAAATCATCAGTATCAACAGCCCACATTAATTGTTTTAAGATGCTGCGTTTTTAAGTACTATGACACTAATTTAAAGAAGTTATTTCATGGAGGACTTTGTATAAAGTATCTGGACACATATTATTCTTCCCCAGGACATTCAGGGTTAAAATGCATGCACACGCGTGCACACACACACACACACACACACACACACACAAAATGATAGGTAATGGAAGCTTAAATGCTGTCTGAGTTCAGCTTCAACCAAAAAGAATATTGTGTAGAGAATTTGTACCATTTTAACAAGAGTAAACAAGTGTAAATGATAATATTCCTCTGAGCTAATGTTTAGCATTTCCTTTTTTTGGATTTGTGAACCAGGCATTTTCTGCTCTGGAGAAAGATCAGAAAGTGACATCTGCATTAATTCTCGTTGCTATTTATTAAATCTGCAATTAGTTTGCTTCATTTTTCTCAAAAATTGTAAGACATTAAATATGCAAGGCTAGCAAACTTGTGGCAAACCATAAACATTGCATTTTAATGTGAAACAGACAGAAAACCACTCCCTTAGATCCAGTCCAAGGGAACACTGCCAAAACAATAGGGTCTCCTTTAAAAGACAATGCAGTAACTGAGTGGGAATGGGTTTCTAAAGGAAACCTGATACTGAATTTAAAGGGGCAGTGTGAATAATAATCTTCGTGGTATTATTTAAATGAAAAGTCACTATTCTGTATTGCATACGCGCTGCCTGAGATGTGCGTCAGTAATAAATACAAACTAAGAATAAAATTGTAAGAAATTTTAAAACATTTTTTTCCCCTCTAGTAGATCTAGGCAAACATTTCCAGAAGATACATTAAGGTTAGAGCATACAAAGACTTTTTCTTTTCTGTATATGCTATAATTGGATAATGACTGAAAATAATTCTCTAATTCTAATTATGAATGTACAACTTTAATGTGAACCCTTATAAATGTACAATTAAAGATGATGAGACTAAAGATAATATCTACAATGTGTTCTGGGAATATTTTGAGCAGTTTCAGTGGGGTTTGAAAATACAAGAACTCAAAAATAGACTGTTCGCCCATGATCAACTACTTTTTGTTATTCAGATTTATTAAGATTTTGTTATTCAGATACATTTAGTTCACTTCAGCCAACTAAACAACCGACTTAATAACATGGATGTACATATCTATAAGGGCTTGTTGAATGAATGGATTAAAACTGTCTGGATTTGTCGAAATCATACTTTCTGTTTGTCGATTTGTTTACAAAATAGTCCTGTTGGTAAAATCAGATAACATATAAGTCATATAAAAATCAGATAGGATTTTCCATATATGTTTATTAGTTTATTAAAAATGATTAGTTTGAGAAACTAGCCAATAGATTTATTTAAAAAACTGAATCTTGCTTATACCAAGTTGAGGTTATCAATTTGATATCTTTCTTATGCTAGAAATTTGATATTGAAAAAAGATAATCATATTTTTAAAAATCAGGGTAGTTTGTTGCCTAGAACAAATTGAATAACGTGTATTGTTAATAAATTGACAGTCAATTGAGTCATTTATGTGCAAAATATTGTGCAAGGCCCTGGTACACAACAAAGATTAAGACACGCCCTGAAGGAGTACATCTTCTAGTGGGGGGGCGGGCAGGCCAAGCATGCGAAACAAATTACAATATAATGTGATAAGATCTTTAAAAGAGGTAAGCAACATGCTTTGGGAGCATAGAAGAGAGAGCAGCATCCTGCCTGAATGAGCCAGGGAATACGCAAGGGAATCCCATTATCTCATCTAGTCTTTACAACACTCTTACAAGGTAGGTATTTTAAATGGTGATTAGCTTTGAGTGTCAGGTTTGAGGTGGAGACTGGGAGTAGAGAGAAAATGGAGAGAAATATGGCTAGAAATATCAGTTGGTATCAAATTATGTATGGTCTTATATGCAACAAAGGGGATGTAGACTTTATTGGCAAGCTGTGAGAAGTCAACAAAGGGTTTGCGGTAGAAAATTAATACAATGAAATTTAATTTTTAGAAGATGACTTGGGCAGCAGAATGGAAGATGGCCTGGAGCAGAAGAAATATTCAAGGCTGAGTCCATTTGGAAGCTCTTGTTCAGGGAGTGATGAGAAGGGTCTGGACCAAGATAAATACAGTGGGGTGGAGAAATGAGATTGGCTGCCAGAGATATTTCTGAAGCAGTAATTGGAGACCTCTCATGTGTACAGACAAAACTTTATTTAACTGTGGCATGGCTTGTGTTGAGTGAGCATTGAAAATTCCAATGTGGTTTATCATCATAACAGTTTTGCAGGTGGCTTGACTATGTAACCCATGGTCTTAATTCAGACCCAAATTAAACCAAGCAGATTCAAATACTATTCAAATTTTTCTTCATAAGTAAATAGCTGTGCGAGTTAATTTCTAATGTACCTTGTTACCTTCCAAATATATTTCTAACGCTCTGCTCCTAACAATAAATAAAATATTACTTTTTATGCTTTTCTCTATGCTCATTCCACTGTCAGGTGTTACTTAAGAGTAACCACATACACTAGGCAAGGCTACTCTTCTAAACCTTTCATTTGTTTCCTAGGTTCCTTGGTTGTGAAAATACATGAGATAAATCATGAAGGCAACTTTCATCTTCCTCTTGCTTGCACAAGTTTCCTGGGCTGGACCATTTCAGCAGAAAGGCTTATTTGACTTTATGCTGGAAGATGAGGCTTCTGGGATAGGCCCGGACGACCGCTTTCACGAAGTTCCTGAATTAGAGCCTCAGGTGCCAGTGTGCCCCTTCCGCTGTCAATGCCATCTTCGAGTTGTCCAGTGTTCTGATTTGGGTGAGTGGGGTGCAGGCTCTCTTCACCTACCTTGTCTGCTTTATTCATGGGAATGGCTTCTGTGGGAGTTTAACATTTTCAGTTTTAATTTCTGCAATTCCAAATGTGAGAGACAGTGCCACCTAATGAGGAGTAAGGGAAGCAGAGCAGGAGAGAAAAATAGCTTTGAAGTTAGGGGACTTTCTTCTAAGTCAGGGCTCCATCACTTTGCAATCTTGGAAGAGTCACTTAAAAAGAAAAATCATCTTTCTGAGCTTCATGGCTCCCATTCTGTAAAATAAAATTTTGAACAAAATAATATCTTATGTTCTATGATTCCAGGGTGATAGCTTATTTTGATTTGATGATTTGCTCTCATGAAATCTTAGATATTAAGAAAACCTGGGTGATCTCTCTACTCTTGGCTTAGCCCAGATAAAAGTTTGAACATTACTAAATTGTAAAGTATGCAGAGTTATCAAGAGCAAAACAAGTAAACTTTTAGAACAGAAATTTATCTTTCAAGTACCAAAATACTCCCTTAATCCCTGGGTCTTAGTTTTGCCTCTGCCTTTGGCGTTTTGTAATCTAGCTGTTTATATTCTTTAGAAAGTTTCAAAGGAAATCTTTATAACTAAGTTGTGGTATAAATATTCAACATAATCGTGAAGCATATATCTTTATCCTAACACTGTAAATACAGTTTGATTTGTTAGCTTTCAAGAAAAATTTGGCCTGGGAATTCCAAAAGCAATATACTCAGAAGATAAATCTCCAGAAAGTTCGAAGCCCCAGCAGATGGGCCAAAAGGGAATGAATTTAGTTTACATGGCAGCTGATTCACATTCCTCTTTTTTTTTGGTTCATTTTTCTTACTGGAAAGAAAAAAAAAATCCACACAGAATGATTCTGCCATGGTGCATTTCCTTATAGAATAAACCCCATAGCTTTGTAGAGCACTTACTTTTGAAATCCTATATTTATTCAGAATATGCTTTCTAGGAGTATTTTGCAGGAATATTTGCTACTAACTCCTAGAATTGGAATAAACTACCTCCAGGAACCCAGGAAAATGTAAAACATGTTAAATAGTGACAACTGAAAAACAAACACTTTGAGATAGGTTCTTTGATGCTGGCATGTACTGTATAGCCATTTAAACCCAAATAAGACGTGTAAATAAAGGCTTTAAAAAGGCTCCAGGATACTTCCACTAGATTAATTAATTGACTCATTAACTCAGAAAATATATTGAGATCCCATAATGGGTCAGATCTGTTCTGGGCCCTGGGGAGAAAGGGATGAGGAAGACAAATATGGTCCTAGTTCTTGTGGGTCTGATATTCTACTGGTGGTGGTTATTCCTTTTTTGAATTGTGTATTAGAGACAAGGGGAATTATATTACTAGCAAATTCTACAGAAACTTTTATGGCATCTAGAGATTACCTCCATTACTGGTTTAGACAGGAAAATAATGGTGTTAAAAATATCTGAAGAAGGGAATCACCCTATGATGGATATACTAGTGGTAAAGTTTTTCAAATATTGCAAAAATGGCCGAGTTCCTAAGAAATGTGATGCAAATTGAATCTCACTTTGCCTGAGAACAAGTTTAAAAGGATCCATAACTACGCCCCACTACACATATTATCAACAATAAAGAGTTGATATTTTTCAGGAAGCCTTGTCCAGTCACTTCACTGAAGTTTTATTCTTCCAAAAATATGGTTTTACTTTGCTTTCATGATAAATAACTCATAAAGCTTGACTCTGATTAAAGCATTGGGCCAGTTTTCTAATTGTCTATCACAAAAAAACTCCCAAGCCTATTGCTCAAAACGAAACAGAAAAATGTAGCCTTAGGGAACATCAAGTTCACTGATGTGGATGTCTCATGATACAGTTTTTCGGTTGTCCTTGCTATTGTTTTGCTTTGTTTATTTTATGCTGTTTTCAGATGAGAACGTTTGCCAAGTTATCTTTTTCTCTAAGAGCCCAGAGTGTACATCATTCCTTTGGGCTTACTGATCTTGTATACAGAAGTAGTAGCTAAGATTGTAATAATGATTCCTTTTGGGGAACCATGTTTAAAGGGGGGTACTGAGTTCCAATGAGCAATGGCCTCAACCAAGTTACTTTTATTTTTTTTTTCACATGTGCATATTTAAATATATTGTCCAAAAAATCAGTCAGATATTTCTGAAACAGAAAATACATTTCTTAAAAGGAAAAGCAATCCACTGCCTTTAAAGAAAACACTGTATTCACATTTTCAACTACTGCATAGCCTCTGCTCCCTTTATGATCCCAGCAAGCTGTTCAGAGCCTTGACATTTTCATCTGTAGAGAAATCACAGTCAGTCTTAGAGATTTGATTATCTGTGTAAGGTACCTGACCCATAGTAGAGCCTCCATACATTTTTTCTATATGATGATTATGTGGAGTAAAAGATGAAAGAAGCATAGGAAAAAGCAGAGAAGGGGAAACGGGCAACCTCACTCATAGTAAAGGCAATGCAGTTTATTTTATTTTTTGTTTTAAGTTCTCTAGTAATCTGAACATGAAGCTTGAATTATTATAGCAAAGAAAAAATGCAATGCACTTTGGGGTGAGAAATGTGAATGCCTGTTTATACCAAGGACTAATATTTTCTTAAGGATTATTCTTGCTAGAGCTTTTAATGAGCAGAGCGGAGCTTCAGTGTTGAAGGACAATAGAGCTTTGTCATCTTATTATCTACATAATGTTTAATATAAGCAAACATGTCTTATTCAAATGTCTGACTATTTTTGCCAGTAAGAAGTATTTCTGACAAAGTTAAACAGCATCAAAATTTTAAACAGTTCTTTCAAACCTAAGATATAAAAACTGTGAAATTAAAATTGAATAATCAGTCCATGGGAAACTTGAGGTGTTCAAGAAGATCCATTGACTGTTTTAGTCCCTAGTTCCAACTTATCAGAATAACATTATAATATGTTTTTCTAGAGCATGGGGGATTGAAAAAGTAAACACATATTTTAGCCTGTCTAAGAAAGTAATGAATTCTCCATTGATATTGGCCAAATTATTTGGCTGAACTTGTAATTTAACTTGTAATTTGAACCAGAATTTTATGAGACCCATATCTTCTTGTCTTTCTTTATCTATCCTCTTAAGACATAAAAAATCCACTCATAATTATAGCATTTATAAAAATAACAATATAAAAGTCAACGTAGGATTAGCAAATTCAAAACCCTATGGGTTTCCTTAAAATAATAATCCCACGATGTTACTCATTCTTGTCTGAATGCCCTAATATTAATCCTGTGATTGGATGCTTTGTTTTATGTACTTAGTATCTTAAAGGAAGACAGTTCCCTTACTTATGTACTCTTTGGCTCAGCCATTCATCTGTGGATCAAGTGTCACCAAGAAGCATTATTTGGTACCGACCTTCATCTCATTTATTAAAGGCGCATCAGCCCTGCCAGGTGCAATAAGCATAAGTATGGTTTTTTAACTGTTCTTCCAAATTAAAGCAATATTTATTGATATATTTCTTATAAACAACTTTCAAAAGAATTGAAATACTCTTAAAAATATTTAATAGTGGAAAGATCTTGGGTCATGCAGTTCAACACCTCTGAACTCAAGTCCTGAGTTACCATTTATTACCTGTAACTTTGAAACTTTCAAAACCTGTTTCCTCACTGGATAAATGGGAATATCTCTTACCTTATTAGGTAAGAATAGAAAATATTTATAAAAACATTTTTCATAGTAACTGTTATGTTCAGTTGACCATTTCAGACAAAGTCAGCTAATAACACGAAGTTATTTCTCATCATGTTCTTTATTTTTATGTGAAATTGAGAAACACTAAGTATATGGCTTGTCAAGCTGGATACAAAATAGCACCTTCTCTCCCCTCTCCCCAAAGAAGGCCACATCACAAAATAGATAAAAATTAGAAAACTGTATAATTATCAAAATAGTATTCTCCAAATACTATTCCTTTGAACAAAATTGGTTTGGTTGAGTAGAAAGAACAATAAAGCTTTTGGCTATTTAATAATCACAGATGATTCATAGCCTGCATAGTTAGCCCTCTAGACATGATGCCAGAAGATAAAACATTTTATTTTGCCAAGCAAAAGCATTGTAAATAACTAATGGTCCCTGAAATGTACCTCATAATGCAAAGGATGTTTTACTTTTTAAAAATCTCAGGAAAATGTACAACCCTTTAAATTGCATAAAGTTAGTTTTCTTCTTTTTAATCATTTTGCCTCAATAGGTGGAAATTTTGTTAGTGGTCACCACTTGGGACACAGATGCCAGAGCTTGTCTCTTGTTTGGGGAAACTGGTTTTCCAGAAGCAAATCTCATGCATGAAGTAAATGAACCATTAGACTTCTTCCATGAAATCATCCTAGAAGAATAAATTAGGACTATTTGTAGAGGGGCAGAGAATGCTGGAAGCTTAGTTGCTTTCATTGTTTATATCTAGCTTTACAGCAGCAGGGATGTGGGGTGACTCTCATTCAGTGTTTCAGATGCATCAAAAGGGTATCTCTAAGATGTGGTGCAAGAAGGAGGCTGTGCACAGAGCATGCCCATGGGTTGCCTAAAATAGTTTTGGGTAGGGATAGAGTATGACAGATCTCAGATGCAGCAAGAGGAATGCTCAGGTGTGATCCAGATAACCAAAGCCCTGACTCAAGGGGCTAAAGGTGAGAAGGAGGAAGAGAGGGGTCAGAGAAGGCCAAAGGAAGCATCTGTCTCCTTGACCTGACTGACAACTGACATTTCCCTGGTTTCCTTCTTAGTCCCAGGAGGGAGAAAGAGGCAGCTGTGTGGGATCAAGGCATTTGGTTAGACTGCAGCTGCGATGCATTCTCCTCTGGAAGATCATTTCTGGCTCCAGAGGACAGGATGGGAATAGGTTAGTCAGAATATCAATTTCCTGGATGAAAGAGGAAATGCAGGAGACCCTCTAATCTTAACTTTTCTCCTTCAAAAGAGTAGCAAGAAAATTATATATTTCCTTGAAAATAAGGATAAAGAAGAATTAACCCAGTTTGCAATCTAGTCTTAACAGAAGGAAGAAGCCCCGTAGCAGCTACAGTGTAACACTCAAGATTCAATTAACCCTTGACTCAGTCTGAAGATGGTTTTGAGGCAAATTCTGAAGCTTGTCTACTTCTGTGCTTTCACTGTAATCTATATTTGCTTTGATGATTCTGCAATAATCAATTATATGTACATAGATAATAATTATTCATTATCTTTAATTACTTATTTAAATATTTACTTTCTCTACCAGAAGAAGAGCATGGTGATAATTTATCTTTTGATCTTCCACTCCAAAAAATGCCTTATACTTGGTAGGTTCTCAAACATCAATAAATGCTTGATAAGTGAATAAATGAACATATGCATGGCTTAGTGCTTGAATGAGTGCATAGTTCTACAATATTCTTGATTCTCTCAAGCTGGAAACAGGGTGGAACATGGCTGACTGGAAATTAGGAGTCATGGAAGTGTAGCATATCCTTTCTTATTCTTTTTGAGGATGACTATAGAACCAGGAAGCTTAAACCTTCCTTAAGTTATTTGGAAAGAGAGTCGAATTAAAATGATGTTCTATTATTTCTGAATCCAACTGCCATCAGAGTCGAATTGCTATTTTTTATGAGGAAAAGGGGGAAACATTCCTGCCTTTGGAAGAAATGGTTTTTGGTGGAGCTGGGACTCCTACATATTATTTTGATCATATGCCAAAACTAAAGTGTATCACCACTGACCTAATTATTAAATTGAAGACAGAAATATAAAAACATTTTGGAAATCAACAAGAATAAATCTTGGAGTTTGGACCCCTGCCACAGGGCAGAAAACAACAAAAAAAGGCATGATGTTTTAAGACGACCTGGCCTTTGTCCAACATGATGTTTACCAGATTGATGAAATTTGCTAGCACAACAGTACCATTCATTCATCACTGAGACAACTAGAAAAAAAAAGTACAATTCTTATTAGCCTTTATTTCAGAAATGACTTTTTGGTAATGTCTTAAATAGAGTTTTATTTACTTTAATTAATAACCCTATTTTAAAGAAGATAAAGTTTCCTTTACTGAATTTGGAAGAGCAACTAAATAATTCAGTCTAGCCTTGAAAATAATTGCATTTTGATGGGAGATTTAGAATTATATTAAAGAATGCTCATTGAAAAATAATTAAATTTAGGAAACCACTTTTTTTCCTGTTACTATTGCTGAATAAATATTACCTCAAAACTTAGTGACTTAAAAAATCATTTTATTTTGCTCATGATTTAAGCTACAGGGAATTTGAGCAGGGCTTAGAAGGGCTGCTCTCACTTGGGGTCTCTCATGCATTTGTAGTCAGGTGTTGGCTGAGGCCATAGCCATGGGGAGGATGGCCCAGACTGGACCTAAGACAGCTCACTCTCATGACTGGCAGTGTGTTCTGCTGTTGCCTAGGAGCTCAGCTCTTCTGTCATCTGGAGTGTCTCACATGGCCTCTCCAGCATAGTGGTCTCAGTGTAGAAAGACTTCTTACATGACCCCTCGATGCCCCCAGAGCAAGCATCCCAGAAGAACTGGGTAGCAGCTGAACAACCTTTTCTGACCTAGCTCCGGAAGTCATGCTCTGTCACCTTCACCACGTTCCATTAGGTCAGAGAGACATCATAAGGCCATGCCACATTTGAAGGGATAGGAATTTGACTCCATCTTTTGATGGGGTTGTACAAGTGTGTATTGGATAAGAACATGTAAGATGGGAGATATAATTAATGCCAAGGAAGGCAGAAAGGATGAGAGGGAGGAAGGGAGGGAGGAAAAAAGGGAGGGAGGGAGGGAGGGAGGGAGGGAGGAAAAGAAAGGAAAGAATATCCTAATATAAACAAAGACTGATACTTTACAGATTTGCAAGCCTGTAGGATTTGCCATAATTCAACTAGGGTTAAATTGACCGTGAACAGCTTTTTGGGGGGTCTAATTGTTTTTTGGGAATATGTGCCTACTAAACTGAGGGGTTATCATCCAAAAGTGGGGGGCTTGGTAGACGAGTTGTCCAAAGGTCTTGAACTTCATGGGAAAAATGATGACTATAACAAGCCCACAAAATGACAAGAAAAACCAACTCAGAATCAAGTGCGTTAGGTGAAAAATCTGTGTGCGATAACAACTGAAAAATAGATTGCAGCTTTCAGGATAATATGCATTATAATTGTATTGTACAGAAAATTAAAAAAACAATCATTGGGGCTTCCCTGGTGGCGCAGTGGTTGAGAGTCCGCCTGCCGATGCAGGGGACACGGGTTCGTGCCCCGGTCTGGGAAGATCCCACGTGCCGTGGAGCGACTGGGCCCGTGAGCCATGGCCACTAAGCCTGCGCGTCTGGAGCCTGTGCTCCACAACGGTAGAGGCCACAGCAGTGATAGGCCCGCGTACCACTAAAAAAAAAAAAAAACAATCATTTGTCACAGACTTACAGACTAATAATCAGCAAGTTAGAGTTTTACCCTCTCTTCTCATTATTGATAATAATTACAGGTACCAGGAGTTGGGATCCTGCTATGCACTATAGTAGGAAATTATTTTCTAGAATAGCTTGTTGAATTCTGACCCAGTTGCATCCTAACAATTTGGGAGATTTACTATGAGAATATGTACCTTTATGAAAGAAGGATGTGAAGAGATGGTTGTAACAAAACATAGAAGAAAAGATCTTGAAGCCATGGCCATGAACTTTTCACAATGGGACAGCAGAATACACTATGATTTTAAAACTAATCAGTCAAAAATTTATTTCTGTACATAGGGCAGTAAGATCAAAGCTCTCATGAAAAATAGTCATTTGTCCTTACTTACCCAGAACTTACAGAAAAGAAAGAAAACTAAAATGTGGTCTAATACATAATAAGTTGATAGATCAGAATTTTGGAGGAGTTTGTTTTCTGGAGTGGTTATGACAAATATTATAGAGGGGGGTTGGGATAGTGGGTGCACTTTAAAGGACTGTTAGAACGGAAGTGGAAGAAAATGAGTGGGTGGAGTATTCCATAAAACAAATTATATGAACAAAATTAGTAGCTGGGAATAAGCACAGTATGTTCAGGGGACAGTGTAGATCAGCATCTTTTAAAAATATGTACATCGTTTCCATGCATCCATGGCATATCAGGTAGTTCTAGAGTGAGGACTCATGCATCTTGTTCTTGGTTTAGTTTAGCCATGAGGCACTGTGGAGAAGCCACTTAACTTCATTAGGTTTCTGTTTCTTTACCTATGAAAAGAGAGTATTAGACTGGCTTGAAAGTTCCTGATTTCTGGGACAAGTAAAATTTTTTGAATGTTGAACAAGTTACTTTCTTATGAAGGTCAAAACCAAATCCAACAAAGTAACAACAACCTGGCATCTGCTATCAGAATCATTTTTTTACAGAAGGTATATTTAAAATGGAGGCAGGAGCTAGTCTCAGAAATGTGTGTGTACATGTGTATGTGTGTCTAATAATTTACATTAAAACTAACCAAATTGCCCTCATAGTTTTCTGATTATGATATAGACTGATAAGAACCTCATCATAGAGTCTACCTGATCAGAATTTGGAAACCATAGATTAGCTGATACTCAATGGTCCTTCCCTTTGTGACATTCTAAGAACTCATAGCTAGGATAATTTCCCCTTTGTATTCTGCCTATACTTTTTGAGTGAGCTAGTTAATACCTCAATACCTTGTCTAGCCCTTAAATGTACAGCATGTTATTGGGTCTGATGTCAGAATAATTCTTGTTGGGGATACAAATAGGTATGATAGGAAAAAATATATCCTGTTGGAAGCCAGGACATTAGGCTTTTCATCTGCATTTTGTCGCTCCTAGCTACATGAGCTTGTTCATGTCACTGAACTTTTTCTAAAAATCATCTGAAAAAATGATATTATCATACTGCCTTACCTGTCTCATTGGATTGCTGTGAGGTAAATGAGATAACATATTTTCAATTTTCTTATAAATTTAAAGCTAAATAAAGTTTTAATAGTAAAGTGCTGATATGTGATGTCCCTCAAATGAATATGAATTTTCTAGTAATTCAGAGAAGATTGTAGGATTATGATTTTTTTTTATCATTATAACAACTCTCTAAGAACTAAGCTGCAGGAACCACAAGCCTGGTTTTTTTTATGCTAAATCTTCAGGGAAAAGATGTAAATAATTCACCCCAAGCAGTTCCTATTACCATAAAATTCTAGGATGACATAATCAAAATTGTCAGCCATCCAGATATATCATTTTCTCTTCACATCTGAAATGTATCTTCACTTTGGCACTGAACAATTGTTAAGGGGCCACTATAATATAAGTTCAACAATGTATAAAACTAAGCATAAGTGGGAATTAAGACTTTGACAAAGAAGCCCACGAAGTAATGATGAAATGTAGGCAGTAACTTTTCTCCAAATGAAAGGAAATGTGCCTTTTCTGTGTTGAAGAACACTAATTACCAAAGATTTGGCAGAAGTCTACCACTCTTAATTGCATGAAATTAGCAAACTGACATTTCTGAAAATGGCAGTGATCATGAGTATATAGCGCAGTTAAATATCCTCCTACAAGGTAGCTGTTCTGGTGGTTTGCTGTTCATCGCTGAAAACACTTCATTTTTGTTATTTCTCTGTGAACTATTTCTGTAGTGAGTTCTTGGAATATATTTATGCATGTACAGAATTACCTGCACTTTGATATTCAAGTTTATAACCATAGCTGATCACTGAATTGGGAACTAGACTTTTTGCCATTATCAACAGAACAATGATAATGTGAACAAAAAAATTTGGGGGGGAAAGAAATCAAAAGTTGGTATTTCAGATACATTTTGTGTAATTTTCATGGCAATATGAAAATAGGAATATGGTTAGCATGATAATTTACCTGTATGCTTACATAAGATTGAAAATTGAAAAGATATCTTCCCAACACAGCAGTTATTATATACCCTGTTTCAATTTTCCTTTTAATTGAAAACTGTAGACTGAACCCTTTTTTCCATGAGGATGTGGGCAATTTCTGTTTTGTTCCTGCTATATCCCCAGAGCCTAATAAATTAATGGTGTCTAAAAGGTATTCAGTAGATGTTATTGAATGAATGAAAGAATGATCTTCAGCACTTTAAGTCTAAGATATGATGGAGAGGTTGAAAAGCGTTTTTGATTTACGTTATGCAATCTTAAAATATGAAAATGACCATAGGAATTTGAGTTAATAAAATATCAAATTTTTGCTTACATCAATATGGAACAAAGCCAATGGAAGAAAGAAAGGAAAAAGGCTATATAATTTAATATTTTCTTCGTTAACATTCATAATGATAATTTATTTTATTTACTTTTTATTTTTTAATTTTTTATTTTTTTTGCAATACGCGGGCTTCTCACTGTTGTGGCCTCTCCCGTTGCGGAGCACAGGCTTTGGATGCGCAGGCTCAGAGGCCATGGCTCACTGGCCCAGCCGCTCTGCGGCATGTGGAATCTTCCTGGACCGGGGCACGAACCCGCCTCCCCTGCACCAGCAGGCGGACTCTCAACCACTGCGCCACCAGGGAAGCCCGATAATTTATTTTAAATGCCATACCTTTTGAATAAAAGCAGTTGATCCTTATACATCTAGTTGAATGACTATTGAAATGTCTTTTTTTAATGCCATAGAGCATTTGGTTTTTCAATGTGTTTACATTTATAAACTAAAAACAATAACTCAGTTATTTAGATCTAAATTTAAAGTCCAAAAGTAATGCTTCATATAATAATTTTTTTTTTTTTCTTTTTTTTGCGGTACGCGGGCGTCTCACTGTTGTGGCCTCTCCCGCTGCGGAGCACAGGCTCCAGACGCAGAGGCTCAGCGGCCATGGCTCACGGGCCCAGCCGCTCCGTGTCATGTGGCATCTTCCCAGACCGGGTCACGAACTCTTGTCCCCTGCATCGGCAGGCGAACTCTCAACCACTGCGCCACCAGGGAAGCCCTCATATAATAAATTTTAGAGAAGTTATGTTAACAAATTTTGTTCATTTTATTCTGATTAGCTACATATCTATTGGTCATAAAATTGATATTGTTTTAACGTTCCAATTAAAACTGAAAGAACCATTCTCCTAAAAGTTTGGATAAATTTTCAAGTTTTTGACACATCAGCGTGGTTGCATATTCACATAATTTTAATTTTATATGTAGATCTGTGACAGCGTTAGGTTTATCAAAAGGATCTTTGATGATTTGGCTAAAGCTCTTCTCTACTGAAAGGATATCTATGTAGAAAAATACAGGTTTACAAATCACTCCCACTTAACACTTATCAAAGGAATGATTTTCTAAAACAAGAACAATGAGGTAAAACACACTGTGTACTGAGACATCTGAACCACACCTTACAAAATATTAATTTTCCTATTATGCAGAAGAGTAATTACATGGGGTAAATAATGTACCTGTTTATGATTTTTTAAAAAATCATTTGACTTCGTTGGAAAAGATAGAACAGATATTTTAAACTACAGTTGATATAATTCCTAGAAGAAGAAAAATATGGTAGCAGTAAAACTATCATTGAAACATTGATTTCTCTGTAAACCATCCTTTGTGATTCTGTAGTCATGTGTCCCTTTTCACTGAGTGCACATTGCTTTTACTCTCATGCTAGGTCTGGAAAAAGTGCCAAAAGATCTTCCCCCTGACACTGCACTGCTGGACCTGCAAAACAACAAAATAACTGAAATCAAAGATGGAGACTTTAAGAACCTGAAGAACCTTCACGTAAGAATTATTATTTATTTGAGTTATAACAAGATCTTACTCAACGTATTTTTGAAAACAAAACTTAGGTAAGGCCAAGATTACCATACGGTAATAAATAAGCACGTAAGTGTTTATTAAATTCTCTTTTTAGGGGGTGATAAAGGAGCAAAGCACTATATTCATTAACCCCTAAGAAAACATCCAATTTTCTTACATATACCTCATATAACTTTAGTATTGGCTTTCTAAAAGATATGTTATATCTTCTCACACATTTTATCAATAAAAATCTTTATCTTCCCAATCAGAATGTACTTCAATAGTGGAACAAAACACAAAATGGACTGATCTTAGTATTATTTTATTTCATTGTTTCTTTTGTTTTCTTTCATTCATTTTCTAGGACATGCAAATGGCTTTGTAAAGGCTCAAAGACTGGCACCAAGAGAAAAAAAATAAATGTCTATATAGCTATATATTTTGCTTTGTATTTAAGATTATGCATGCTGCATCCTTATCTGTATCTGTGTTTTTATTCTGCTTTTTCACTTACTTCTACTCTATTGTAATGTAACACATCCAGTCTACCAGTCAGGATTCCAGCAGAAAAGAGATGGCATGATCAAGGCAAGATTTAGTTATCAACTTTCTGACAGCCAAGATGAGAAAAGCAATAAACATTTATCCATTGGGAGAAAATTTACCAGATTTTTTCCCGTTGCGGAGCACAGTCTCCGGATACGCAGGCTCAGCAGCCATAGCTCACTGGCCCAGCCGCTCCGCGGCATGTGGGATCCTCCCGGACCGGGCCACGAACCCGTGTCCCCTGCATCGGCAGGCGGACTCTCAACCACTGCGCCACCAGGGAAGCCCAATTTACCAGATTTTTAAAAGGAAGCAAAGAATTTTGACTTGAGATTTTAAGATTGCCCATGGAACAATTAACAAAAATAATAGCAAGTAATAAAATGGCATCATCAAATTACTGAAGTATCCAACAATATAAGCACATTTACGATATAAGTAGTGAATATTTCAGGCACTAAGTAAGAGAAGAAAAAGACATGCTCTCATATCAGGTTACCCAGTTAATGTTATTGGAGAATATGGAACAAAGGCGACATAGAGGATTAGCAGAATTTTGAAAGGAAGGGAAGAGAGTTTTCTGTGCAAGAGTAAAGGAAAGGCAGAAGAAAATGAGCAGCAGACAAAAAGAGAAGATGGCTAAAGTGAAAGATACAGGCTCCAAAGTAGTGGAAGGTAAGGCTTGTGCTGGAGATCTCGAGCCCTGGACCAATGAGATCCTTCTCCACTGATAGGCTACTGGACATGGGCCCCTACTCACCTTCTCTCTGCTTTCATGTTATGATTTCACTGGGAGTGAAATGCTGGAGGTACCAACAAAGTTTGTCAGTGAGTATTTAAACTATCATTGGAATAAGTTAAAAGAGGTGATAATAAAAAATGAATATATTAGTTTCAATAAACTGAAATATGAAAAAGCTTCATTTTTTGGCATAACTTTAGCCTAAAGCTACTTTTTTAAGGAAGGAAAGTTCTCTTATACCCAACTTCCTGTATGTTTAAGTATAATCTCAATAATTTTTTTAAACTCCTCATACCTTAAATAAGAGATACCTAGTTTCTGTGACATTCTCACTAAATCTGGTGTTTGTAACAATGTGTTCTTTCTTTTCCCTGTCTCCTGCCAAGTATGTTTTTAGGCAACTTATCATCTTGGCAATCTCTTTCTTTCTGCTTTAAAGTATACACTGGAGGAAGACAGAGTTCATTAGAGCTTCTAACCATTTAGAGGATGTTAAACAGCTATTTTTCTCTTACTCTTTCATTCATGACCATTTCTATCCCTATTATTATGCAAGTAAACATCATAATTTCAGCCAGGAAGGCCACCCTTGAATGAGAAGGGAGAGAAATAAAAATTTACCAAGGATTAAAGTAGAAAGGATTTCTTTGCCTTTATAATTAAACATCCACCATTTTGGCTGCCTTTTAATGATGCAAGTTCTCTCTTCTCTCCTCTAGCTCTGGCTTTTACTGATTTTCTGGACATTTTGCTTGTTAATATCAATTTCCTATGACTTTAACCCTCATGGGTTTTTGAACTTTCTGTAATAGTCTTTGAAATTTCCTAGGATTTTGTTTTAATCAACCAATGTACCTGTTAGGATTAGTTAAAAGATTATGTTACTTGTAATAAGTTTTAATTAGTCAAATAATGTGAACTATATGAGGATGTACATGGGTCATTAAACCAGCTGTTACCTTCAGAAAGTAGTCCTGCATTTCTGAGACAGAAAGTTCTCACTGTTCTATTACTCTAGTTCCTATTTTGCCTCTCTCCATTTTCATATGCTCCTAAAAATGTACTACAATTGAAAATACAAGTTTCTTAAACCTTGATAAAATTATCCTAAATTCCTTAGGATTAGTTGATAAATTGACTTAAAATAATATCAGTGTTGTTCTGTATACATATAGATCATTGGAAGAGAATGAGGTAGTCCAAAAGTAGGTGTAGCAATATCTATAGTATAACAATAATGGATACAAGTAACTTCCTATATGAATGGAACTCAGAAACATTTTTAAATTACCCAAAAAATAACATATTTGACTACATAAAGCCCTTATATGTAAAAAGGGCAAAAACAGAAGAAAAATATATTGTCTCTGCATATCCTATTATCTATACCTTTATTCTGTAAACCAGTTATTAAAATAAATTAAAACTTAAGAAAATGGGCTTCCCTGGTGGCGCAGTGGTTGGGAGTCCGCCTGCCGATGCAGGGGACGCGGGTTCGTGCCCTGGTCTGGGAGGGTCCCACATGCCGCGGAGCGGCTGGGGCCGTGGGCCATGGCCGCTGGGCCTGTGCATCCAGAGTCTGTGCTCCACAACGGGAGAGGCCACAATGGTGAGAGGCCCGCGTACGGCAAAAAAAAAAAAAAAAAAAAAAAACTTAAGAAAAATGTGAAGTTTTGTGAGCAAGCAATCCTTCTCCTCCAAACAATAAATGGTAGCAAAATAAAAAAGGAAATTTGTTTAACCTCTCAAGTGACAAGGAAATGCAAAGTAAAGCAATGAGCTGCAACATAATGTGCTAATTTGGCAAACTTTTAGAAGACGATTATATCTAACTCTGTGAGGCTGCAAGAAAATGTTACTCTCTTGCATTGTTTGTGATGTTATAAATTAGTGCCACCCCTTTGTAGTGGAATCCATGACAACAACCAATGAAGATGGACTTTTAGGTTGAAAAGCTGACTGGAGAATGGATGCCTGTGGCACACGATTCTTTACAGGTCACTCTAGTAATTTCAATATTTTGGAGTATTTATTGTTTAAAAATTAAGTATCTCTATCTATCTATAATCTGTATTTTATCAAATTTCTCTCCCCTTTACTCCTGATGTTCAGGTCCACATATGTTTTCAAGTAAAGGAAGCAGATCAGTTTAATTTTTTTCTGATTTCTTCCAATTTTGCAGATTTCTCTGCTAGTCCCATGAATGGAATGAATAAACCACACACTTGCTTTACATACATATTTATGTGTGGAAGGTTTTGGAATTAAGATGTTGCTTTTGTTCACTGCCTACAGACGTTGATTCTTATCAACAACAAAATTAGCAAAATCAGCCCTGGGGCATTTGCACCTTTGGTGAAATTGGAACGACTTTATCTGTCCAAGAATCAACTGAAGGAATTGCCAGAGAAAATGCCCAAAACTCTTCAGGAGCTGCGTGTCCATGAGAACGAGATCACCAAAGTGCGAAAGTCTGTGCTCAATGGATTGAACCAGTTGATTGTCGTAGGTACAGATATTCTTATAACTCTAAGACCAGGCAGGATTCAAGGTTCACCTTAAGAGATTACAAGTAAGCTTTAGCTACAGGAAAGTAAATTAGCTAGAACTTACATGTCTTAATACTATAAAAATAACAGTAGCCGGGCCAGGAGAAATGGGATTTTGAATCTGTGCCTTAAGACGTTTTTATTCTTGTCCTTGAGGATCTGAGAATGTGGAAGAAAGCTCTAGGGCAGATGCTACACTAGCTGCTGCATGCCCAAGGTACAGGATGGAATTAAGTAGTGCTTATTAGAGATATTTGGAGGATACCTTTCTGTTGTGGGAATTTGTTCTAGTCTGAACATCTATAAATCATTTGCTTTAAAAAAATGTGTTCTAAAGCTTTTCTCTATGTGTGGTAAAATATTTGTAATTTTATAATTGGCTTAAAAATCCTAGATTCAAATTATTTTAACAACATTTTAATATATCTTAGTAAAGTAATTGCCCCGTAATAAGTGTGATTTGTAAACACTTACTTTTATTGATTTCTAGGCAGACCTGTGTATGGACCTTAAATAATTTTGTTGTTATCATTTTTGCTACTATTGCTTTCTCATACATCTTTGGGGTTTTTTGTTGTTGTTCGTTTTCTGATTGTTTTAATAAGGGAAATTTTTACCCTATTTGCCATTCCTTTGAGAAGCATGTCCTTTAATTTCTCTTTTGTTTTTCAGGCAAGTTGTTATTAACCCAAATTTCTTCTTGTTGAACAGACAGTACTCTGACTTGCAATATCCTCAAATTGTCCTCTAAAGGCTTTGCACTTATTGCATTTGTAGAACTTGGCACCAACCCTCTGAAGAGCTCAGGCATTGAAAATGGAGCCTTCCAGGGAATGAAGAAGCTCTCCTACATCCGCATTGCTGACACCAATATAACCACCATCCCTCAAGGTGACGAAAATTCTCCAAAGCAATTTGAATATCTAAATCCAAAGGCTTTGACACTGAAAAATGGTTTTGGAAATTTGAATGGTGACTCAAGCAGCCATTCTCTATCCCTCGAAGTGTTTCTACTGAACCTAGCTGACCACTGGGCCCTCTAGGCTCACAGTAGAAATGCCTACTCTTTCACCTATAAAGTCTCTTAAATCTAACATAAAATGTAGGTTAACACACAATGATTTTATATTATGGAATTGTGATATCACAGGGAAAAAGTACAGTTATTTAAAAAATAGAGTGCTTTAGTGGTACTTTGTTAAAAAAAAATGATATGTGGAAGTACCTCTGATATTGAGCCAATTTTTACTTTGAGTCTCTAATCCCTTAGTGAATTCCTTTCCATCTTAGGACATTCCAGTCATTACTATCTGAATAACAGGACTCACAGTGGTCACATTCTTATTTAAGAGTGGTGGTGTGTGCTGTAAAGAGTGTGGATTTTGGGTGTCATTTGCATGAGTTCAGACTGTCACTAATTGGCTCTACGATCTTGGACCAGTTATTCAACATGTATGACACATTTTTTAAATCTGTAAAGTGGTAATAATATTAACATCCACTTCATTGGGTTGTTTTAAAACTAAATAAATAGAGAAATATCTGGCCTGTAGATAAGTAGTGGATTAATATTACCTTCTATTATTCATTAAAAGTGTTTTAAACACTCCTTTTGCCTAGGCAAAGTACAAACACTGGAGACAGGGCAGTGAATAGGATGTAGACCTGCCTTCAAGGATCTTATTGCATAGAACAAAGACAGGCAAATAAACAGCAATCATCATACAGTCACAGGGGTAAGCTCATCATGCTAAGGCTTAGCCAGGAGAGGCGCATAAGCCAATCCTTGTGACAGAAAAGGCATCAAATCACCAAAAATAAGTTTCTCTAAGTTTTACATTTTTCTGATCCCAGGTTTTTCAGTCTCACAAAACTGCCTCTGTATTCTCAAATTTTCCCCTTAGTCTGGCCCTTCCTCAACTTGGATGTCTTGTTCTTGAATTGGGTAGAAAATATAGGTACTTGCCCACAGAAAACAATTTCCCTTTACTGTGCTTCCACAGAAACTTCAAGTCTAGAGAGTACGGAGTCCATAGAATGCTTCCTTACTACCCCTTGCCCTCTCCACAGTCTTTTTGCTACAAAGTATGTTTTTGATGCCCATTAATAGCAAGTACTGGTGCAGATGATAGATAGATAGATGGAGATTGATTTATAGTTCACAAAGTACTTTCATATTGAGTCTCTGACTTGTTACATGTAACAAGTAATTTTTTAATCCCAAGTACAAGGATTTTATATTTGTAAATATATTTTTAATTTATATTCACAATAGTATATTTTATTATATATATATACATATACATATAATTTTCTATATTATCTTGCCTAAAGCCTTAGAGCTGTAGGAGGTGAAGTAAAGTAGCTAGAAGTTAAAGTCCAGGTATTTTTCCCTACTTGATGCTGCCAGATGACTTGCATTAAGTACAATCTTTGATTTTACTGTCCTTCTAATTACATCTCCTAAATATACCTCAGTAACACATTTCATCACTTAGTGATCAGTTTTCCTTGATTTCTTATATGTGTCTATCCCTATGCTAGGTGCTCTTTTCTCATCTTCTCTAGCTTGCTTTTATTTACTAAACTCTTAATAATATTAAAATCATAGTAAGTTTTATTAATCACTTGTGCCCAATGCTTTTCATAGCTTCTGTTATATGAATCTCAAAACAATCCTTTATAGTAATATTATCACACCTGTCTTATAAATGAGGAAAATAAGTCTTAAAGAGATAGTAAATTGTGACCAAGGCCTTAGAGCTAGGAAGTGGCACAGCTGGGTTGTGCTGGGCTGACATCAGAGCTCATGTGTTTGACCATTTCACTCTGCTGCCATCTTAAGTCCTTCTTCCTGTGAATATTTATGCCTGTGTCATGTATGAGTCTACGTTTCCTAGGCTGGGACCCTTATGCCTGGATGCCACCACTTTCCAGGAGTCTTAATTTCCATATATTATGTCCCATCACTGAGGGACATGAAAAGACCATGGAGGAGTAGAGAGATTATAAATTCACACTCTGGAGTTAGACCAACCTGGGTGAGAGGCTTGACTCAATCATTTAGCTGTTTTGTGACTTCAGGCTAGTTATTCCACATCTCTAAAACCTCAGTTTTGTTACCTATAAAATGAAGGTATTAGTGACTCCTATCTTCTAGGATATTTGTGAGGATTAATAGATGTGTCAATAAATAAGACTTGTAATATATATAGAGTACTTGGCCCAAAGTAAGCTCTCAATATATTTTATCTTAAACATGGAAAAGGAAAAGAAAAAAAAAAGTAATTTGGCTAAATGCTATAGTGGCAAAGGCTAATGATATTCTTTATAAATTTGCCTCTCTCCATCCCATTGCAAAATTTCCTTCCACAGTCAAACTTCCCATAACTTTTTTTTTGGAAACTGATGTCCCACAAGGGAAGACACTTAGAAACAAGGTAAGAATGATGGATGAGATGATAATTGGTGTTCCAGAGAAACTACATTTTTTTTAATGTCTTTTCATAGTGATAGGGAAAAAAGGACATACACTCATTGCTTTGTTATATATTCACTTGCTTTCTTTATAGAAGTATTTTAAAAATCCACGTTTATTTATTCTAAGGAGACTCAAGTGGTTGAAATCCCTTATTCCGAGAGTGACTGATTTCCTGACATTTACTCATAAGAATAATGCCATTGTTATTCCATTTCCTCCATTTAAGAACACGTTATTTTAACTCTCTTTGGCCATCTGGGAGCATATTACTTTCCCCACTTAGTAGCTAGATAGCCTACAAAATGGGTAATTGTGAATCTCTGTTTCCTCATCAATGAAACGAGGTTAATGAAAAATAATTTATACATTGAAAAAAATTACATGAGCTAAGTTACGAAAATGCTAATCTCAGTGTTCAGCACATAACAGACATTTAGTAAGTAGAAGTTCCTTTCCTTAGTATCTCCCACACAAATCATACTGCTATTGAGAAACTAATAGTCATTTTCAAATCAAATAGGGAATAAATTTTTACATTAAATAGACGATCTTGACAGAATTCAGTGGGTTGCAATGAAAATTTCAGACCAAACATAACCTGTGATTTTCCAGTTTTATTCTTTATGGACAACCAACCAATACTATTGGGTTGGCCAAAAAGTTCTTTCGGATTTTCCTGAAACATCTTATGGAAGAACCCGAACGAACTTTTTGGCCAACCCGATATCTGCTAAGCAGATGTTAGTTCTACATGTGACCCATTTGCTATTTTCTTTGTAGTTATTGCTGTTCTTGTAAATGGAACAATATGCCATTTAAAAAGCTGTATAAAAACCTAATAGAGCCACAGATGGCAGGATGAAATGAAAATAAAAGATTTAAACTTTTAAATTTACATTACTAAATTTTTAGAAGTCGTAGCCATTCACGAAGTACTATCCAGAGGTTTAGTGGATACTTTGGATTTAAAATATTTTCCCCAGGTGCCCCACATATGGCAGATCACTTGATTATAGGTCTCTGTACTCGTCTTGTATAAAGAAACAGTTTTGATTTTAAAGAAACAAGTCAGTGTTAGCTCTTGCTACACACTGTATTACAGAGGCATTTGATGTTTTCATGGAAAATTTGATTAAAACTAAAGGCAGCACAGTATATAAGTGTTAGTTATTAATTATGCTCATTAATAAAATACCTGGTTAAGTTTGTTTATAGGTTGAACTTATACATAATCGCTTTATTGTAGTGCAAATGCCCATCTCCTCAATTTACAGTTATTATCCTTTGTCAATGGCAGTGCTAGCCCATTAACAAAGCTGTAAGAAACTAATGAGATTCAGGGTTTTTCTTCAGTTCTACAACTGTATCCTGGCAGTGGCTAAGACAAAAATCTACTACATGATAAACCCAGTCCATGTTTTTGTCATAATAAATCTAGGAGAAAAGCAGAAAGGGCTTGTACTACTTCCTAAAAGATATAGTATTGTATAAAAGGGATGAAGGAAAAAGATGAAAAGCAAAACTGATGAATCAGATGCAAAGAAAATCCTTTGAAACTGTATGTCTTTTGGAAAATTGATGGCACATGTTCTCATTAAGTCTTCGTACATTCTCTAATTACATTTATCTGCTAATTTAACTTCTTATATTTCCATATTGCAGGTCTTCCTCCTTCCCTTACTGAATTACATCTTGATGGCAACAAAATCACCAAAGTTGATGCAGCTAGCCTGAAAGGACTGAATAATTTGGCTAAGTAATAATATTCTTTCATAACATTCTATCAGTAAAATGGCTAGGTATATTGTGCCTATATGCTCAGAATTAGAAACGTGATGATTGATTCTTTTGCCTAAACCACATTTTTTATTGTTGTTTCTACAAACCTCAAACTTCAGCTTGCCCAATTATTAATATTAAAAAAAACTAATGAAATAGTGTTCTTATCATAACCCCGCCAAAATCACCCTTATTTTTTATGAATACCATATTGTTTTTAGATTAATTTAGATATATGTACAAGATATTTGATTAAATCAGTATATTCATTCAATCCGTTCTAACTTGACTGTATGAAACAGAAGGCTAAGTAAATTATAGCATAGTATTCAGAATTTGAAAATGTATTAAAATGAAAGCTACCAGACATGGGAATATTGGGCATCTCACACTACAGTACAGAATAGTTATCATGAGATTCTCTAATTCCTGTTCTCTAAAGAGTTTAAAATGTCTCTGGACATTTAATGTACTCTAAAAAAACTTTTTTTCTGAGCCTTCTTAACTTTTTTTTCCCTTATAGATGATCACTAGTGCCCATCCTGCTTTCTAACCTAACTTCAGTCTTTCTGTATTTGCAATGTGGTGAAGCAGTAAAAAACGAGTGCTGGCAGACCCTTTCAGCTGTCTTCAAGGAACACTCTGCTCTTCATCCACACGTATTGCTGAATGTCCTTACAGAGAAGCACAGGGTTGTACCAAATTGGCTCACTCCTTTTTTTGCATATACATTTCATAGTGGATAAATAAATATAAAGCATATCATTTGTCTCTGAGGAATACCTAAGAGCAGATGGATATATAATGCAGTTTTTCCCATTTCTGTGGGTATCCCCCAGTGACCCAGTGGAGCGTGAGGCCTGAAGGTGTCATATGCATGTGACTGTAGCTGCAATATATAACCCTGGTGTCTCAAATGATAAGAAATCCTTTATCTAAAGCTATTTTAATTACACTCTCTAATGAAGAAGATATTTTTCAAAATACTGTTATGCATTACCTACCTTTCTATGTTGATTAGGTCTCTCTAGCTGGAGAAAACTGTAGGAAGATAAGTTGCATTGTTTATTGTGTAGAACAATTGCATTGTTTATTCTGCATTGTGTAGAGCTGTCTTTTGGACAGCTATTATTATTGGATTATTATTATTATTAGGAGGAGGAAGAGGAAGAGTAGAAGTTGGGATTGACCATAGTATAAAATTCTAAATATGGTAAATCAGTCGTAATATTTGTGCCATTTTAGAAAAGTAAGTTTATTTTGTACTGAAAGTGGTATGGAGATTTTGAGTTTCCTCTCTTTAATATACAATCATATGCTTTGTATCAAATAGAAGCGTAGAAGTATAAAGAGCTAATAAACTTTGAAAAGGTCAGTAGAAATGAAGATTTCTGTTTAAATGGATTTTGAATTCCATTCATTAAATCAGAGGAAAATACCTCATTGGCCAACAAACTTTCCCAACTCTTGAATTGACTAAATACATTTCTCTTTGGAATCAAGTCCAGAAAAATCCATCTATTAAACCATCAAATCCTTATGTTTTTTGCTCCTCACTGATTTTGGAACATGAAGGGTATTTTGGTGATGAAAATCAAAACTGAGGAAAGGAGAAAAAAGCAGCCACTGATCTCAGAATATTGTTGCAGTGCAAATATTCTGATTAGTTACTAAGAACAAGTGAAGAGAAAATACTGTATGTCCCTCTGCAAAAAAATAAAGTGTTTTAATCAGGCAAACTTCCCTTTTCTTATTAAGCATATATATCATCATCTCCCCTAATAGGTGGAATATTCTTCGATAGAAAGAATCATGGTGGTTTTTGAGCCATGTCTCCTCTGCCCTCACAAGCCTAAGATAAAAGTCTTTAACAAAATAGGTTCTCAAAACATTTGATGAGTGAATATAAATTAATCATTGAAAATGTAGTTTACTTCAATAGATAATTAAGATTATTATATTCTAAGAAATGTGTTAGCCCAAATTGGATGTGGGATTTAGAGTGCTATAAGAAATAGAGACATGATTCTGAAATAGAAAAGGAAAGGCCAGAAACAAGAGATGGAAGTTTAAGACTGGGAAAAAACAAAAGATTATGAGTCAAGATGCCAGGTTGATAATCAATAGGTAAGACAAACCAACTGTGCTATTAATAGCCTAAAATCAGTACACTTTAATCTCAGTTATTTCAAATACCAAGTCATGATTAAAATTGGAAGACTTTGGTTACCTAAACCAACATCTAAATCCCAAAAGGGCTCAAAGATCTCAACTAGCTGAAAGCAAGCAGGAATCATCCTACAAAAAGGACCCAAGTCTTTTCCACTAAATTTGAAGGAATCCAATAGTTTCTTCCCCTTTCTCTTCCTTGGAACTTTCTGGTTCTCTTCCACAGCCTTGTTGCCTCATCTCTCTCTGCCCTTTTGGATTGACAGAACCCGGTTCTGACGGAGATTTATTCCTAGAATGTTTGGTACACAAGTTTTGTCTTCAAGTCAACTTCTCCTGACTTTTGAATCCCATTTACTGTGAGGGGACATCACAGCTGCAGACTCTCACTTGTTAAACATCTAATTTAAAAAAAATACAACCCAAAACCTTGAGTGGCATTGTATAAGAAATGTCAGAGGGGCCAAGATCAGGGTCAGAGATCAGGGCTCTAGAGGCCAAGAATGTTGGCACCAGGCATATTCTGACAGTTAACAGATGGTCACTGATAAACTCAAACAAATGTAAAATGCTAATTCTGTTAACCTACCTACCTGTGGCAGGTAGGTTTATTGACTCATTAGAACCTTTCACTTTTTATTTACAACAAATAAATTTGCGTAATAAATATACAATTGCTTGGTTTAGAAAGTGCCAGAAATGATAATGTTCCTTTCATTTTTCTCTCAAATGAATTCACTGTATTCATTATGCAGTCAATTCAGCAGCTATTCATCGATCATATCAAGCTCTGTGTTAGTACTGGATATACCACAAGACAGTCACTTTTCTCAAGGCAAGACGCACTAGTACACAATCCTTAGAGTTTTACAAGAGGGTGATAACAGGATGCTACATGAGCATTCACTAGGGGTACACCGTATCCAGTCTGGTACTGTCAGAGGAGTTTTAAAGAGGGTAACTCTGAGCTGAAACCTTAAGAACCAATGGGCTCTATCCAACTCAGAAAGTTTGGAAAAATCACATTAGGCAGAGGTAACAGTAAGTACAAAAGCAAAACAAAATTCTTTTCCTATTGACTTGATTAATCACACAATGCCTGTAAGAAGGCATCCACGTGTAGTGTATCCATTCGTTTCTGTTTTCTGTTGCAGGTTGGGACTGGGTTTCAACAGCATCTCTGCTGTCGACAATGACTCTCTGGCCAACACTCCTCATTTGAGGGAACTTCATTTGAACAACAACAAGCTTATCAAAGTGCCTGGTGGGCTGGCGGATCATAAGTACATCCAGGTAATGCAATGCCACTAACTATTGTGAGGAATATCTAGGGAGCAAATCCTCCCTACTGGGATGCTAGGAGGCAGGAAGCTCTGCTTAGAAATTCTTTTGCAGAGATATTTTTTATGTTTCTACATATTCATTCTGGTTTTGTGAAATCTATAGGTTTAAATTAGTATTACTTTTTTAAAATTAGGACTACTGCCTTGAACGTACTATAATGCTTGCTTCCAGAATGTAATATTTTTTTTTTTATAAAGCAGGGTAGTTTCAAGTCACAGATCAGTGTAACAAATACATACTTGTTGGAAAAGATGATATCATCTCTAGTGCGTAGATATGGAATAAAATAGTAATTGTAACCTTTAGCTTCAGCAGATGTCATATAGGTCAAAAGACAGTGTTTATCTATTGATAGTAGTGTGACTGACTGAATTAACTTTATATAAATTATCAAGTTATAGTGTATTCTTAAAGATAAGAAGATATGGTTCAGTGGCCTACTATGGTAATATAGCTTTACAGTCCATAAATCTATAAATGTAAAGCGTGCTTATTACCTTAAATAATCATAGTAATTTCATATATAACAATATAAGATTTCCATTGTTACCTTAAGAAAATTAAACAAACTCATTATTTAAATTATATATTTTTAAAAGATCAATAATGTGGTCATCGACAGATTTTACATATTTGTATATTTCTTCTAATTTTTCAGTTTTTTTAAAGATTGTATTTAAATTGTTTCTTTCAGAAATTTCAGTAGGTACTTAGTGAAATTATGGTGATTCAGAAACTGTGTCTTAAACTGACACTCTTTTACAGATAAAACCATTTTATAAAGTTGACCTTTTGGTAATCTAGTATCTCAACTTCTTTGTTTGGGATTCAAAATGGGTTTTTCCTTTACTCTGCTGTCAACAGTGTCAATAAACTTCTGATCTCTTTTATTTTATTGAGTTGTGCCAAAAACTCCAAAGTAAGTTTACAGATCAAAATTTACATTTGCTAGCTTTCAGTAAAGTGTAAGAATTCTACATATGAAGATGAAATTAAAGACGTTTTATTTCATGCTGATTCATTTTCAGTGGGTCTCTGGTGGTGGTGGTAGAGTGGTGAGTATGCATAGCTTGGAGCCACAAGTAAAACCAAGATGCTTGGAAGACCTAATAAAAATAACTAATGTTGTCATTATTAAGGTTTTTGTTGGTGGTGGGCTTTCTTGTTTGGTTGGTTTGGGTTTTGTTTTTAGATTTCACAATAATAATTTTCATCTTCTTGATTACTGTTTTTCAAATTTTAGTCTGGACATATTACTGAGTTCATAAAATCAGTTTAATAGTTTCATTTGGAACATCCCATGGGATGGGATGGAATAAGTTGAATAGAATAGAAAATGTCACTGTAATTGCAAGTATTTTATAAAATTTTTGTTTCATATGCATAGATCCATATATACTAAAGCTCAATATATAGGGTGTGTCTTACTGTGGGTCACAGAGAAAAAATTCTAAAACATGCCATTTTGAAATCTTTGTTGAATATCAGCAAATCTCATGGGCATTCACACAGAGCCCCACATTCAGAAGGACCTCACTCTTGGTTTTCCATCTCTAATTGGCATCCATGTACCTATTTTACCTGCATTTCTAGAGGGTCCCAGGGGTTTCACCTACTCTACTTTCTTTTCTATATCTATATAGTCCAATTATTTTTAGCAAAATCATGTAATTATTCAACCATCACCACAATCCAGTTTTAGAACATTTTGATTACCTCCAAAATATCCCTTTTATATATTTCTACTTGTTCTTAATCTCATCCCCAGCCAGGGAACCATTAATCTACTTTCTGTCTCTATGGATTTGCCTTTTCTAGACATTTCATATAAATGTAATCATACAATGTATGGCTTTTGTAGCTGGCTTCTTTCACTTATCATAGTAATTTTAGGTCACCCATATCATAGCGTGTGTCAGTAATTCATTCATTTTTATTGATGAATCGCATTTCATTGTATGGATATACCACATTTTGTTTGCTAGTACTACACCTTTTGATAACTGTAGGTTTTGATTATGTTTAGAAATTAGAAATGAAGGCCCTCTAACGTTGTTCTTATTTTTCAAAATTTTGGCTATTCTTGTTTCTTTGCATTCCATTCAGCTTTTAGAACCAGCTTGTTCATTTCTTCTCAGATAGATTGCTAGGGCTTTGATAGGAGTTGTGTTGAATCTGTAGATCAATTAGGGGAGAATTTTCCTTGTAATAACATTGAGTCTTCCAATGCACAAGCATGAGATATCTCTCTATTTTGTCTTTATTTTCTCACGGCAATATTTTGGCATTTTTAGTGTGCAAGTTTTACAATTTTTTATTAAGTTTGTTCCTAAATTTTGTATTATTTTTGATGCTGTTGTGAATGAATTGTTTACCATAATTTTATTTTTGAATTTTTTGTTGTTAGTTTATAGAAATTCAGTTGATTTCTGTGTATCTTTCTTCTACCCTAGTGCTGTGCTGAAATTGTTTTTAGTTGCAGTAATTTTTTGTGAATTCCTTTGGATATTCTACATTCAGGATCATGTAATTTGTAAATAAAGAGAATTTTAAGTATTCTTTTTTATCTGAATTCCTTTAATTTCTTTTCCTTACTTCATTGCATTGGCTAGAATCTCCAGTACAATGTTGAATAGAAGTGATAAAATTAGACATCTTTGCCTGGCCCCTAGTTTAAAAGGGCAACCAACCTTTTGCCATTCAGCATGATGCTAGCTATAGGTCTTTTGTAGATGCTCTTTATCAAGTTAAAAACATTCCCTTTGCTTTCTAGTTTACTGAAGTTTTTTATCATGAAAGCGTTTTTTCAAATGCTTTCTCTTTTCTATTGAGATGATCATGTGATTTTGTCCTTTATTCCTTTAATATGCTATATTAAATTAATTGATTTCCAGTTAAATAAGTTTTTACACCCTTGAGATAAATCATGCTTGGTCTTGGCCATGGTGAATAGTCCTTTTATAATGTTGTGAGATACAGACAGTTTCCTAATATTTTGTTAATTTTTTTTGTCTATATAGGAGATATTTAATTGTAGTTTTCTTTTTTGTGATGATTTTTGTTTGGCTTTAAGAAAATATTGACCTCATAGAACAGGTTGGAAATTTACTTTCCTTTTTACACAGACTAATACTTTCTTTATGTCTTGATATTTCCTTCTCTCGTTTTCACTATTAGCCATAAACTCTCACCAAACACCTCTCTCCTTTCTTGTTAATCACTTCTGAGAAATGGAGAATGGTCAATGACAAGAAGAAATTTTCAAAGTTTGAGAATCACACACACACACACGAACCTCAAAGATACTGTTTTGATTTTAATATTCCTTGTTTCTATTTTTGTAATACATCTATTGTTCTCCTTCTAAACCCTTTCTTAATCAAGACCCTTTTCACCAGCATATGAGTGCAAGTGTTCTGGTAGGTGGAACAATATTTCAAGTCAATTATTATTATTATTATTTTTTGCGGTACGTGGACCTTTCACTGTTGTGGCCTCTCCTGTTGCAGAGCACAGGCTTCGGACGCACAGGCTCAGTGGCCATGGCTCACGGGCCCAGCTGCTCCGCAGCATGTGGGATCTTCCCGGACCGGGGCACGAACCCGTGTCCCCTGCATCGGCAGGCGGACTCTCAACCACTGCACCACCAGGGAAGCCGTCAAATCAATTATTTTAAGGGAGTACCTCATAGGTTTTATAGCTTGCTTTAGAAATTATTGCCTTAGCATTATATTTTAGCCTTGGTTTTATGATCAATTCACTTCTTATTCTTCAGAATTCACATATAAATAATGGGAGTAAAAACTCATTTCTATAATTCTTTTTAAGTCTGATATTAATTTCCCTAAGAAAATCTATGAACAAATTACCATTATCTTAAACATAACCATAAAATATATTTCAGAAAAAATTTCTGATGAACTATAACATTATATTCATTGAGCTGAGTTTGTAACATAGAATACATTTTTGTTAAAAATTTCTTGGTCTATATATTCCAAATGCAGTGACATTCAAGCTTTTCTTAGAGTTTGTGATTTTTAATTTTGATTCTAATACTCTATACCCTCTCTTACTTCACTATATATTACTTCCTTATTTTATATAATTCATTAAAAGGTCTACCATTTTATCTTTGCCCTGAAAACATAACATTCCATGTAGACACAATTTATGAAATAACCATGAATTCATTCATTTATTCATTCAACATATATTTGTTGAACACCTACTCTGTTCTAGTAGACACTGGAGATACAGTCACGAACAAAACTGAACAGGTTTCCTACCTCATAGAGCTTTTATTCTAGAGGAGGAAAACAGACAAAAAGCAAATATGTGTTATATAGTGATCATTACGCTGGATAAAAATAAATAAATATAATTGGAACAGAAAATGGCAGAATGGGATAGTCAAGAAAGACTTCTTTGGTAAGGATAAATGAATTACATGAGTCAGTAAGACTTGGAGACATCTTGGAGAAGTTTATGCCAGAAGGAGGAAACAGTGTGTGTCAACCTGAGGAGGGACCATCCTCTAGAGAAGAGAAACAAGTAGGTTAGGGTGGTTGGATTGAACAGTGAAGAGAGATGAGCTCAGAGTAGAAGGATGCCAGATCATGTAGGATTTGTCAGCCACTGTGAGAACTTTGGATTTTACTCTGCATAAGATGGGAAGCTGCCGGGGTATTGAGGCAAAGATGATATAACTTGCTTACATTTTTAAATAATTGGTGAAAGGAAGGAAGGAAGGGAGGGAGGCAGGCAGGAGGGAAGGAAGGAAGGGAGAAAAAGAGAAAGAAAGAAAGAACAGATTTCCAGAAGGCAAAAGAGGAAGCAGGAAGAACAATCAGGGCAACTTCAATAATCCAGAAGGAAATAATGGTGGCTTTGGATAAGGCTGTAGGAGTAGATATGGGGCAGAACTAGATTATATGTGCATTTTGAAGGTTGCACTAGCGGGATTTGTTGATGGTTGGGCAGAGAGTATAAGAGACAGGGAGAGTCAATGTTTTTAGCCTGAGTCATCTGGAAAGACTGAAATGTCATATACTGAGATGAGGAAGACTAAGGGAGGGAAAAGCAAGATTAAAGAGAGAGAGAGGGCTTCCCTGGTGGCGCAGTGGTTGAGAGTCACCTGCCGATGCAGGGAACACGGGTTCGTGCCCCAGTCCGGGAAGATCCCACATGCCGCAGAGTGGCTGGGCCCGTGAGCCATGGCCGCTGAGCCTGCACGTCTGGAGCCTGTGCTCCGCAACGGGAGAGGCCACAACAGTGAGAGGCCCGTGTACCACAAAAAAAAAAAAAAAGAGGGAGAGAAATCAAAAGTTTGGTTTGAGAAGTATTAAGGTATTTAAACTGAAGGATGAGTGTACTAAAAAAGAATAAAGTATATACGTGTATGGTCTCAATATATTTAGAGGAAAATAACCATGTGCCATTATTTTGGGTTGTAGGTTGTCTACCTTCATAACAACAACATCTCTGCAATCGGCCCTAACGACTTCTGCCCACCTGGATACAACACCAAAAAGGCTTCTTATTCCGGGGTGAGCCTTTTCAGCAACCCAGTCCAGTACTGGGAGATCCAGCCATCCACCTTCCGATGTGTCTATGTGCGCTCTGCCATTCAGCTCGGAAACTACAAGTAGTTCCGAAGAAAACCCTCGTTTTTATAACCTGGCAAAATCCCGTTAACGTCACTACTCAAAAAAAAAAAAAAAAAAAAAAAAAAAAAAAAAAAAAAAAAATACAAGCTAGATACTGGAAACCTAACTGCAATGTGGATGTTTTCCCCACATGACTTACTATGCGTAAAGCCAAATATGCAGTTTAAATAATTGCCTACAATAAAAAAAAAATATTTTGCCTGCCATTTTCAGAATCCTGTTTTGAAGTTTATTACTGATGTTAACTGAGCTATTGCAGATATTCTTATTTCACTAAATGTAAAATTTGGAGTAAACAATTTAGTAGAGCTTTTAATTTCCAGAAGAAATCAATAAAAATGGTATCAATCTTCTGTAACTCATAGGGGGGGTTAGCGCCTTTGACATAGTCTAGCAATAATGTATTCATCCCCATTATTACTGATTAAGCCTCATTTGAGTGTGTAAATTCAATACAGGCTATGTAAAATTTTTGCTAATGTCATTATTTTGAAAAAAAATAAATTCACAAGTACATTTTAAATTACTATTGTATAAAAGCGTAATTGTAAATCTTCCCTAACCTCAATTTTCTGAAGAGAGTAAACATCGCTTTCTTGATAAAGACAGCACATCTTTTCAAGTTCTTAGGTATGTATTCTACCTCTGTCCTTTGACATTTGTGCATTATAACTTACTTTACCTGTATTCAGTATTAAGCTGATAAGGCACAAAACTGACTTTCTCTTATTGGTCTAAAAAACCAATATTTTTAGTTACTAAATACTAAACCAATTTTAAAACTATTATGTGTGTAATCAGGCTGAGCATTTCTGTACTTACTAGATGTATTAGAAATATTTCCTGCATTTAGTTAAACCTTCAATTTAAAATTTTTTTTCTGCAGGATTTAGAAATAGCTATCAAAGAAGACCATTCAATAAGCCTGGGGAATGGCTGATTTACCAAGAGTAAATATTTATCAAAAAATACATTTATGCTATCACCATCTAATAAGTAAACATGAGAAAACAGTTTATTTCTTTTATAACCTTGGGTGTTTTCTGATTGTAAATACTGAGACCCAGATCCAAACTGGTAACGATAAAGGGAAATACAAAACAGTCCTGCTATTAGATGAGCCTCTAGTGGAGTTTCTCTGCAATTCTTTCAGCTTTGCCTTCCTTCATTACATTTTCAGGCTGGCTTCCCGTATGGTTGGAAAATATGAATCTCCTCCATCATTTACCCACATACAAAAGCATATTAACACAAAATTTCAGGAAAAGTCATGAGATTCTCTCTCATCATTACATACAAATTTCATAACCCTATAGAGTAAATGAGTAGATACTATTGTTATTCCCATTTTGTAGAAAAGTAAACTGAAGTTAGGAGAAGTTTAATAACTTTCTTATAGTTAAATACCTGGTAAATACCTGGCAATAGAGCTTTCTCTTTTAACTTTTGTACAAGTCAGGGTCTGGTAGAAAACAGAATTTACCCCAGAGAATTTAAATGAGGATAATTTAATGAAGGGACTATTTTAGAGTGTGTGCAGAGTTTATGGCATGAAATTAGGGATGGTGAGGCACCTAGGAATGGGCAATGGAGGAAAGGCATTCTCACCCATGTGGCTAAATGGACAGCAGAAGAAATGGAGTTTTTGGGACTAAGTGAGAGGACAGCCATGGAAGGTTTCCATGCCCAGGCAGCCATGTCCCTGGAAGGATTGCAACATCTACCAGAGGTGAAGTACTGAAGCAGGGTATCAACCTTTCTTTCCTTCTACTTAACATCCTTTCACTGATCAAACCTAAAGGGAAGATAACCATCAAGGAAACCAGGAAGATTAAGCCTCTTCCTGGGGCAGAGCAGAGAAGGGAGGGGAATGGATCTGGTCAGGACACTCAAAGAGTAACTAGCCCAAACACTATAACAGTATCTGTAGGATGATTGAACAAATTCCACCAGCCTCAGCTAAGCATTACATTTACATTGTTTGTCATTCCAGGCACTTTTTATGACCCCAATTATTTTACACTTTTCTGCATTGATCAGAGGTGCTAATAAATACAAAAATAGTTGATGAAACTTTGTCAAATGATTAGCTAAATCTGGTTTTCCATTATGAAACAGCAGACTGTTTTTATAATGGCTCTGACTAAAACAGAGTTCACTTATTGAAAGAAATACGGTTAGTATTAAAAATCGAAGAGTAAACAGAAGATGCACACTGTCAATATTAACGGGCAGTCAATTATGTTTTGTACATAAATTTGGCAGAAAACCAAGATAATATTTGGATAATTATAAGAATCATGAGGGGGCTTCCCTGGTAGTGCAGTGGTTAAGAATCCGCCTGCCAATGCAAGGGACACGGGTTCAAGCCCTGGTCCGGGAAGATCCCACGTGCCGCGGAGCACCTAAGCCCTTGCGCCACAACTACTGAGCCCGCGTGCATGCCTAGAACCCGAGCTCTGCAACAAGAGAAGCCACGGCAGTGAGAACCGCGCGCACCGCAATGAAGACACAATACAGCCAAAAATAAAATAAATTAATTAAAAAATAAATTTAAAAAACAAGAATCATGAGAGTCAGAGCACAGGGCTCTAAACTGTTGCAGTTAAAGTCATATTCTCCTCATACCAGTTACTGCCTGGAATGTACAAAGCTCTGTACGAGCTATTTAATTATCAAGTGATCATGTTAGTGATATTTATTCATAGTCTATTATCAGCCAATAAATGGAAAATGCTATTTATTGCTTTAGCATACTCCATTCATTTGTTCATTCATTCAATAAACTAGCACTGAATATATTGCAGACATGAGATAATTCCTGGTAGAAAGATAAAAACAACAACAGCAACAGTAGCAACAATAGATATTTATTTCTAGAGTTTATTCAATGCATACAACAAATTACCAGCTTCTGTGTTTGGCTCTTTTTGGACCATGTCTACTTATCACAAAAATTCCATAAGAATGTCCTATTTCCATTTCACAGATGATGAAATTGAGATATAGGAAATGCAGACTCAGAATCATAGCCCTGATCCAGTTAGGGTCAGCCCTTGCTTATGCAACAGTTTATGCAATTCATGGCATGTCAAGACCAAAGGTGATAGTCTTAAAAATTATGAAGGGAGTCTATCCATGGTTCTCAGCAGTTCCTCCACATAGTGTTAATAGGTTAGAGTGTTGAGGTGCAGGTGCCATAAAGATAATCACTATTATTTATTGAATACTATGTCTTAACTGTATATAAAGTATCTTATTTAATGTTTACAACAGCCCTGTGGGCTCTGTGTGGTTATTTCTTTTTTTTTTTAATATTTATTTATTCATTTATTTATTATTTGGTTGCACCAGGTCTTAGTTGCGGCAGGCAGGCTCCTTAGTTGCAGCTCGCCGGCTCCTTAGTTGTGGCATGCTAACTCTCAGTTGCGGCATGCATGTGGGATCTAGTTCCTTGGCCAGGGATCGAACCCAGGCCCCTTGCACTGGGAACGCAGAGTCTCATCCACTGAGCCACCAGGGAAGTCCCTGTGTGGTTATTTAATATCCCTTTTACAGATGAGCAGATGGAGCTGCAGAGAGGTCAAGTAATTTTCCCATGGATACACAGCCTGTAAGTAAGAAAGGCAAACTTTCTGTCACTTCAATGCGTTGCTTTCTGCTGCTTTAGAAAAGAATGTGTCCAACAATGAAGAATCACTGAGCATCCATAGCATCTTCCATCTTCTTTGCAATAGTGTGCAGGGCTATAAAATAATGGGCATCCCACCAGTCCAAATTAGTGTTTTCACATTTCAAAAAAGATAAATTTGCTCATAAAAATGGAAAATATTGTACAAAAACTGTTCAACTTTGAAAATGTTCTATATCGATACTGTTCAGTACTGTATCCACTAGCCAAATATGGCTATGGAGTACTACAAATGTGATAGAATTGAAGAACTTTTAAATTTTATTTAATTTTAATGAATTTTAAGTTAATAGCCGTATGTAACTGGTGGGTATCATATTCTAAATACTCCCAATGACTTTAAATATGATTTTCATGGTACAGAGTGGATTTTTATTCATGGAAAAGTATTTACTAGGTCTGTGCCAGGCACTGGGGATATAAGAATGAATAAGATGCCAACTTTGACTTTAAGGTGATCAGAGTTTAACAAAGGACACAATCATTTAACCCAACAATAGAAATACAGAGGGATAAATTTTATCATAGGAGTATATACAAGTTACAGCAGTAATTCAGAGGATCTTCCAAGGGTAGGAGAATAAGCACAGAGGAACATGGAAGACTTCACTGAGCAGATAAGTGTTGAAGTGGATTTTGATGAATGTGTGAAGGTTCAACAGGGAGATTTGGTGGGGACTAAGTTCGACCACTCAGAAGTGTACATAAGGGCTTCCCTGGTGGCGCAGTGGTTGGGGGTCCACCTGCCGATGCAGGGGACACAGGTTCGTGCCTCAGTCCGGAAAGATCCCACATGCTAAGGAGCGGCTGGGCCCGTGAGCCACGGCCGCTGAGCCTGCGCATCTGGAGCCTGTGCTCCACAACGGGAGAGGCCACAGCAGTGAGAGGCCCACGTACCGCAAAAAAAAAAGAAAGAAAGAAAGAAAAAAGAAGTGTACATAGCACGTCATCTCTGATCCACTGGCATAAAGGAGGATTTGCTCCTTTACTTTCTTCTGAAGCAGAAGCAGTGGTTTATATGTACATTTGATATACACGGAGCTGAGGATAACATTAGCAGAAGTGGCCTTTTTTCTCTTTCCACAGTCTTGCTGGCCCACAAAATATCAATTTCCCAGAATGTTCAATAGGAAGGAGGAAACGTGTATCTTCTTCTCTCTCACACCTCTCAAGAGATCCCACTCTCATGACTACAGTGAAATGGTAACCTCTATGGGAAGGCATTTGGTGTTCAAGGTCTACGTCATCTCTAGACAATCTTTTCAGAGCTGGACCTTGAATGCTGCATTCTCCCCTCTAGTCTTGCCTCCTTCATGCTGTAGCTTCCTCTTGTAGGGGAAAAAGTGCAGCTACCCTGCTGCTTAATCTACAGCTGGGTGAGGAATGGATAGAGATAGAATGATGGGGAAGATTTTGGAGTTTCCTCTGCAAGGTAGATATGCCAGCACACCTTTTCCAGCAGTAAAACGGTTTCTAATTTTGTTCAGATCCATAGGAGAGAGAGGACTAACCCTTCAGCATCCCACTCTTAGGTATCAGCACAACTTTTTCTTGTATATTTTCTTTTGAAATAAAGATAAATGCGGCTCATTTCCTTGACTTCAACATCGATATTCACATACTTAGGAGAGTTACTTTACCTTTCTGTGACGCATTTCCCTGTCTGTGAAATGGGAATAATAATAGTGCATACCTTATAGATTGGTGTGTGAATTAAGTGGGTTAACTTAGAGTGTAACTCTCAGATCAGAGCCTAATACATGAAATGGGTTTAAATATGTCGATTGCTGTTGCTGTTTTTCCCCAGGCTGCATAGTTTGGGCTGCAATCATCTCAAGGGAAATTATGTCTCAAGTCTAGGGTGGGGTCTGAGATTGTTCATTTCAAAAAAGCTCCCAGGAATGTTGCTGTTCCTCGGTCTGTACTTTGAGGGACAAAGCAATAGGGTCCTCTCATTTCCTATTGGACCATGTCTGTCTCTTGTCTCCCACTGCTTGGCTCCTGTGAACAACCCCCCCTGCCCCCTTGCCACACACTGTATTAGTGTCCTAGTGCTGCTGTAACAAAGTACCACAAACTGGCTGGCTTAAAATAACAGAAACTTATTCTCTCACAGTTCTGGAGGCTAGAAGTCCAAGATCAAGGTGTTGGCAGGGCCATGCTCCCTCCGAAGGCTCCAAGGGAGACACCTCCATGCTGCTTCTAGGTCCCAGGTAGCTCCAGATGTTTTTGGTTTGAGTCAGCATAACTCTAATCTCTGCCTCCGTCTCCAGATGGCCTCCTTCTCTTGTGTGTCTATCTTTTCTCCTCTTTTATAAGGACAGCAGTTATATTGGATTAAGCCCTACTCCAATTCAGTATGACCTCGTCTTAACTTGATTACATCGGCCAAGGTCACACTCACAGGTACTAGGGGTTAGATCTTGAACCTATCTTTTGAGGGGACATAATTCAACCATTAACACTCACTTCTTTCTATCTTTATTAGAATGCTTATTTATTTTTTGTTTTCCTTTTTATTAACACTTTTGTTTGACTGTATGTGGTTTACATAACGGGTTGGAAAGTATGAATTTGGCCCTGACCCTTTGTGGCTGGGTAAGACCCTTTCATACATTCAAGCTAGCCTAGGCTGTACACATTTTGGTCTTAAGAGCTATCATCTTACCATATTCAAGTGACCCAAATTTTCCAGAACACAGTATTTATGTTCTTTTCATGCATTCCTCTTCAATGACCTTGACCTGGCAATGAAAGTTACTATGTCATTCTCATCACATAAATCAGGCGTAACCTGGGTGTACGCTTTTTCTCCTGGTTCACTCATTTTACTGAATCATCTCCATACCTTCCTTTTCTTTTTTCCTTCCTCCTTCTCCATAATACAATTCCTCATTCCACGGTTTATTGCAGCTGCTGATGCAGGATCTCATTCCCTTATCTTCCAGGCAAACAAAGAGATGCCTGATCCTTAAGTAAACTAAAAACTGAAAACATATACAGAACACTTTCTCATTCATCCAGAGTTCCAGCGAGGCCTGTTCTAAGACTGCCCCTCAATGCACACTATTAACTCTTTTTTTTAAATTTATTATTATTTTTTTTTGCGGTACACGGGCCTCTCACTGCTGTGGCCTCTCCCGTTGCGGAGCACAGGCTCCAGACGCGCAGGCTCAGCGGCCATGGCTCACAGGCCCAGCCGCTCTGCGGCATATGGGATTTTCCCGGACCGGGGCACGAACCCATGTCCCCTGCATCCGCAGGTGGATTTTTAACCATGGCACCACCAGGGAAGCCCACACTGTTAACTCTTTACAAGACTTCATCGCCCTTCAGACTCTCATCTCCTGCAGAACAAGTGTTACAGGTGGCTGAGTTATTTCATTTCTGATTTTGCTGCTCATTTTTTAATTCCCACACTTATTGCTAAGTAATTTCTTTTAAGAGATCTGTTTATATATTCTAGTGCACCATCTGTCACAGTTACTTCAAGTCACAGGTCTGTGACAGACTGTCAATTTCACACTACAAACTGTAACGGTGGAAAACAAAGGAAAATCAAGAGAGGGAAAACACTAAACTTATTAAAATCAAACATAAACGTCCAGGAATGTAAAACAACCTTCAAATGGAGTTAAATTTGAAGTAAGAGAAAGTCCATATTTCCCCCCAGTGCACAATAGCCAGAGAAGGACTAGATGAAATGCCCCCCTGAGTACATGACTCCCAACCATTGATTAGCCATCGATGGTTAGGAGACTTGCCCTCCAGGCTCCTTATTCCAGTAAGGATTATGGAGAGCTAAATTCATGCTCCCAGGCCTTCACAGACAAACGTAGGAACACAAATCAAGTTTTAAATCTACTCAAACATCAAAATAATCTAACCCTCCTATCTAGGCCTGACATATCTACTAGCACATATCACTTTGTTCATTCAACACATATTTATTAAAGACCTACTGTGTGTCGGACATTGCCCTGGTGGCGGAGATAGAGCAATGAAGTGTCTCACCCTCGTGCAGCAGACATCACAGTGGGAGGAGACCTTCTGGGGCATGATAAAACAGAGGAAAGAAAGGGATAAGGGAATAAGGAAAATGAGAGGATGGGACTTGCTATTTTATATAGGATGGTCAGAAAAAGACCTTCAGATAAAGTGACATTTGAGCAGAGATATGAAGGATGGAAGGAAGCAAGCCAAAAAAGGAGCCCAATGTCAGGAAGATGCATGGCAGGCTCTCATAAGAAAGAGATCAAATGTGAACAGGTAAAATGAATAAAGAAGAGGGAAGATATGGCATGAGGTCAGAGAGGTAATGGGAACCTAAATCCTGTAGGACTTTTTTAGGCAATTTTAAAGACTATCTTTTCCCCTGAGCAAGACAGGAAGCTATTGAAGGGTTTTCAGCAGAGGAATGACTTGATTAAACTGTCTATGAAAGGGTACCTCAGGTTGCATGGACCCAGAAACAGAAATGGACCCAGGAGGGGTATTTAGGTTGCGATTGTAATAAACAATAGATGATGATTTTTTTTGACCTGGTTAGTGACAGAGAAGATGGTGAGAATGGGTCACAGTATGGAAGTGTTTTGAAAATACAGAGGGCAAGGATGGCTGAGAGATCAAATGGGGTGTGAGAGAGAAAGAAGAGGGACAGAGACAACTCGACAAATTTTAGTCTGAGCCACTGGGAGGATGAAGTCACCCTTGACTGAGTTGGGAAGCGCTGAGGAGGCTGTGGTGGAGAGCGCTGAAATCAAAAGTCTGGTTTTGGATTTGTTCCTTTTAAGATGCCTATTCAGGGCTTCCCTGGTGGTGCAGTGGTTGAGAGTCCGCCTGCCGATGCAGGGAACACGGGTTCGTGCCCCGGTCCGGGAAGATCCCACATGCCGCAGAGCGGCTGGGCCCGTGAGCCATGGCCACTGAGCCTGCACGTCCGGAGTCTGTGCTCCGCAATGGGAGAGGCCACAGCAGTGAGAGGCCCGCGTACCGCAAAATAAATAAATAAATAAATAAATAAATAAATAAAATAAGATGCTTATTCAGTTTCTATAAAGAGGTATACAAGAGGCTCTCGATCTAGGAGTCTGGAGCTCAGGGAGAGGGTTGGGCTGTAGACATAAGTTTGGGAGATGTCAGAGTATAGATTGCCCTTCTTTATCAGCACAGAAATGGCTTGACTTTATCAAAACTAAGCAGTCATACCGTAATGCTAGCAACACATTTTACAGGGCCAATTCTGGCCTTTTGCAATGTTCTTGTGGTTTCTTAGATAAATAAACATATGTTTCCCTCTGGATGCCTTTGCTAAGATCCTGTCAGCATTTCCAAAACAGTCCTTGCTTGAACAATACCAGGAAAAGAAACCTCTTGAGGAGAAAGCATTTTATGGTTTTTGAAAAAATCCCTGTGTTTTCTCTTATGAGTTAAAAATTATATAAAAACACAGTCTAGTTTCTGTTTCTCTCAAGAGTTCACATTAACAAAAATACAGCTTGGTGTCTGCCTTGAATGTGGATTGATAACTTGCTGGTGGTTTGACAGTTATGAATAAACAGTCCTGTACCATAAAGAAAGCATATTCCTCAAACTGCAGGAGGTCTCGGTGGGCCTCAGACACTGTACCAACACATTTAACTAGAAAACCACGGAAACACGTATAAATTCCATAGCTGATCATTATTTCATGGAATTCCAGCATAGCCAATTCTGTTATAACTTCTATTGATCACCAGTTTATGAAGAATCCATGAGGCCACCTGATCTGGCATCGATATGTAAAAAAATATAAAACATTTCTCTTGAAATAATTTACTTTTTCTTATCTTCTCACAAAACCATGTATGTGGGGGTTGTGTATGGAGGGGGTATCTTCTTGTAATCTTAACATGCTCATAAGAGAAAAAGTAAAATTCTAATTAATTTGATCATTCATTCACGTATTTATTTAATTCACACATTGATTGAAGACATAGAATATGACAGGAGCTATGCTAGGTCTGGAGAAAATAAAAACAAAAAAATGTATATTTGATTTCCTGTAGTTAATAACAGTGGGATGTGAAAGTGAGATATTATTTCAATCAACTTTAAAAATGAATGAAATGGTAATACCTGAGAAGATTCTGAGAGGAAATGAAAGTCAAAAGTATTGTGTCCCTGTTCCTGATTAAAAATTATAATGCTAAACAAATTTCCTGTGGCTGTCTTTGACTTCAGGAAAAACATCTGGAACACTGTGAGAAATACCAGGCCACCTACAACTCACAAAGCTTTTTCTGAGGTCTAGGAAATGATAAATAAAGCTTATGAGACCAGCTGTTCATGAATGCTGTTATTTTGATTAAGACCCTTTTCATAACATCTGGACTGATAGATGGATTTTTTCCTCTGGTATAGCTTCCTAGCTTCAGCAACTCTCATTGATAAATATACTAGAAATCTATTTACCTAAGATGAGTGATGATAGAGTTCGTAGTTTCTGAAAGGGAAAGTTAGTGCAGAAAACTCAGCTACTCATGAGTGGGCTGTAGAACACAGCTGGGATATAAAAGTTGCTGTCACATTCACAAAGCCTACATTTTCTCAGATATCTAGGGTCCACTTTAAACTCCTTTCTGAGAAAGAATGCCTTTGGCCCTAGTGGGCAAAAACAGGAAATCAGGTAATAATGTAAACAGAGTCTTTTCATAGGTTGCTAGGACTCCTTGACCTTGGTCCTTTTTGACTCTGAAAACAGCAAATTGATTTGAAGTTGTTTTGGCTTATTTTTTCACATGGGCAAGCACGTATTTTTTCCCAGTTTTACTGAGATATAATTACAAATATTATTACAAATACTATAAATAATAACATTATCTTTAAGGTGTACAATTAACCCTTGAACAACACCAGTCTGAACTGTGCAGGTCCACTTATACACGCATGTTTTTCAATGAACACATGTAGTGATACGCAGTTAATGGAATCCATGGGTGCAGATCCACAGATACAGAGGACTGACTGAGACTTGAGCATCCATGGATTTTGGTATCTGTGGGAAGTCCTGGAACCAATCTGCAATGGATACCGAGGGACGACTATACAACATAATAATTTGGTGTTTACACACATACTATATATATAGTGGTGAAACGATCACCACAATAAGTTTAGTTAACATCCCTCAGTTTATATCCTTTCACTGGGTTTTCTTTCAGTAGTAATAGTAACAATAGCAGTACTTTGCATTGATATGACAGCTTTTGGTTGACAAGTGTATTCACTGATATAATCTCATTGCTGTTTTAGGACCAACAGTGGAATTGTTTATATTCTGAAAGAGACAAGGTATAAGTAATTTTAAAAGGCTTTGATAGAGAAATGAAATTAAACATAGGCCTAATCCATTAGCTAGGGGACAAGGAGTTACATTGCTAACAGACTGGGGAAGAAAAATATCTTTTTTCCTTCAATATTCTTATTGGTATCTCCTCCACCTCTTCCCTGGCTTACTTCCTCATTCTCTCATTTATCCATTCCCTTTCTGTTATGGCCTGGATGTCTGTGACATTCCAAAATTCATCTGTTGAAACCCTATCCCTCAATATGACGGTATTAGAAAGTGGGGCATTTTTCCCTAAGATCAGGAAAAAACAAAAATGACTAATCTTACCACTTCTATTAAACATTGTACAGAAAGTGCTAGATAATGCAGTAGACAGGAAACATAAATGAAAAGAATGAAGATTAGAAGATGTAAAACCATCTTCATTTGAAAATGACATGGATATAGTCATAAAAATACCAAGATAACAATAAAAGATACCTACTAAAATTAATAAGTCAGTTTAGCAAGACCACAGAATGCAAGGTTAATATACAAGAATCAGGTTTGTTTTTGCTTACCAGTAGCAAAAACCTGAATTTATTTTTATTCCGTTTATCTTAGAATTATAAAATGCATGTTTGAAAACTTATGAATAAATTTAACAGGAGACATGTAAGACATATACATAAAAAACTATAAAATATCCCTTATAGAAATCAAAGGATAGCTAGTGGGAAGCAGCCACATAGCACAGGGAGATCAGCTCGGTGCTTTGTGACCACCTAGAGGGGTGGGATAGGGAGGGTGGGAGGGAGATGCAAAAGGGAGGAGATATGGGGATATATGTATATGTATAGCTGATTCACTTTGTTATAAAGCAGAAACTAACACACCATTGTAAAGCAATTATACTCCAATAAAGATATTAAAAAAAAAAGAAGTCAAAGGAGACCTTAACAGTGGAGACATATACAGTGCTCATCATTTGACAATTCATTATTGTAAGATAATTGACCTATAGATTCATCACAATTTCAATCATATTTCTAATAAGACTTTATATAGAAATTGACAAGCTGATTCTAAATTTTACATGAAAATGCAAACAACTGAGTAGATACAAAGCTCTTTTTCCAAGAAAAAAATTGATCATTTACACTTTTAAAAAAGTTCTGTGAAGATAGTGTGGCATTAGTCAAGGGATAGATATAAAAATCAATTGAACAAAAGAGAGATGAGCCCAGAAATGAGCCCATACATATACAGTCAAGTGATTTTCAATGACAGTGACAAGGCAATTGAAACGGGACAGAAAGGCACTTTAACAAATGGTCCTGGAACAACTAGATATTGGTATGAAAAACAATTCAAATTGACCATTACCTTATACTCTACATAAAAATTAAATTAATTCAAAAGGGATCATAAATATAATGTAAAAATTAAAACTATAAAATTTCTAGAAGAAAACATAGGAGAAAGTCTTTGTGAACTTGAGGTAAGCAAAAATTTCCTAGATATGATACATAAAACATGAACCGTAATAAAAAAGTTTATAAGTTGGACTTTAATAAAATTAAAATTTTTACTCTTCAAAAGACATTTTAAGAAAAATAAAGAATGCTACAGACTGAGAGATAACATTTCCAATACATATATTTAACAAAGAACTTCTATCTAGAGTGTGTGTGTGTGTTTGTGTGTGTATACACACATAAACTTAACTTCAGTAAGACCAAACAACCTTCAAAAAATGGACAAACTTTTGAACAGACATTTCATGAAAGAAAATATGTAAATAACCCAAAAAATGTATGGTAAGATCAACGATGTACAACATGTACAGATCACGTAGTCCTCATGGAAATGCTGTTTAAAAGCTCATGATGACTATTGTTAATAATACTGTTTTGAATACTGGAAATTTGCTAAGAGAGTAGATTTCAGATGCTTTTACCACAAAGGAAAGAAAATGGTGACTCTGTGAGAAGATACATTAGTTAGCTTGACTGTAGTAATCATTTGACTATTTACATGTCTATCTAATCATCATGTTGTACACTTTTAATATATATATATATATATATAATTTTTATTTAAAGAACAGAAAGCAAAACAAAACAAACAAACAAAACAAAACAAACAAAACACAATAAGATGCTACCCTATACCTATGACAATGGCTAAAAGTAAAAAGACTTCTAATACAAACTCTTCAAATATGGAATGGTCATATTTGGTTGGTGGCAAGGTATAATTATCCTACCAAAAAATACTGGTTCTTTGTTGGTCAGAGTAAGGAAACCAACACTACTATTTTTGGGGGGGCGGGTTGTTCTTATTAAGACATAATTGATATATAACATTGTTTAAGTTTAAGGTGTACAATGTATTGGTTTGGTAGTTCTTTAACTGAAGTATAGTTGACTTACAGTACATGTAGGTATCAGGTTACAACATAGCAATTTGATACTTTTACAGATTATACTCCACATAAAGTTACTATAAAATATTGGTTATATTCCCTGTGCTGTATATTACATCCTTGTGTCTTTTTTATTTTATACCTAGTAGTTTATACCTCTTAATCCCCTTCACCTATCTTGCCCTTCCCCCATTCCTCTTACTACTGGTAACCACTAGTTTGTTCACTGTATCTGTGAATCTGTTTCTTTTTTTTTTTTAATATTCATTCATTTGTCTTATCTTTTAGTTTCCACATATAAGTGTTAACGTACGGTATTTGTCTTTCTCTGTTGGCCTTATTTCACTAAGCATAATATCCTCCAGGTCCATCCAGGTTGTTGCAAGTGGCAATTTTTAATTCTTTTTTATGGCTAATATTCCATCACACACACACACACACACACACACACACACACACACACACATGCACACACACACGTCTTCTTTATTTATTCATTTGTTGATAGACACTTAGATTTCTTCCATATCTTAGCTATTGTAAATAATGGCACTATGAACACTGAGGTGCATATATCTTTTCAAATTAGTGTTTTCATTTTCTTTGAATATATATGCAGGAGTAGAATTGCTAGATCATATGGTAGTTTTATTTTTAATTTTATGAGGACCCTCCATACTGTTTTCCATAGTTGCTATACCAATTTACTTCCCACCAACAGTGTACAAGTTTCCCATTTCTTCACATCCTTGCCAACGCTTCTTATTTGTTATCGTTTTGATGATAGCCATTCTGATAGGTGTGAAGTGATATCTTATCGTGGTTTTGATTTGTATTTGCCTGATGATTAGTGATGTTGAGCATCTTTTCAGGTGTCTGATGGCCATCTCTATGTCTCTGGAAAAATGTCTTTTCAGATCCTTTGCTCATTTTTTAATTGGGCTGTGTTTTTTTTTTATATGAGTGGTATGAGTTATTTATATATCTTGGATATTAACCCCTTATCAGACATATCATCTGCAAATATTTCTTCCCATTCCGTAGGTAACCTTTTAATTTTGTTGACAGTTTCCTTCACTGTGCAAAAGCTTTTAAGTGTGATCAGATCTCATTTCTTTATTTTTGCTCTTGTTTCCTTTGCCTGAGGAGACAGATCTAAAAAAAATATTGCTGAGACCATTGTCAAAGAGCCAACACTACTATTTATCTAGAGTCAATTTCTGAAAGAACAAGAGCTTTTATATTCTTTAATCTTATGCCTTAATTAATATTTTTTGCACTAATTTTGGGATTGGAGTTTCAATAAGTTACATGCAAAATGGACACAAATGGTATTCCAAAAAAAATAAAATGGTATTCCATGTGCAACAGCGTAAGTTTGGAAATAGGCAATTCATTTTTATAACATCTTATACAGGCTTTTTGTTTTTATGTTTCTTGGCAGAGCCACAGAAATGATGCACTTTTGCTTTTCTATGCTATTTTTGAAACTTTCCTCTTTTCATTGTATCTGGAAAGATAAGATGACCAGGTGATAGAACCAGGAATTTCCTCCTTAGCTCAGCAAATTCACAGTCTAAAAATCATTGTGGAAGACCAGAATGCTGCACACCACTTAGTTTCCTTGCTTAATATATAAAAGGATTATTTTTTAAAAATCGAAAGAGAGAAAAAGACAAGAAGAATCTGAAGTGTTTGTTGATGGGCAAAATGCCAGCCTGAGTAGAGCTCGCTCAAGGATGAGAAAACGTTGTTAAAACAGCTAGAACTTTAGGAAAATATTCTGCAACATACAATAAAAAGGAGAACTGAACTGGCATTGGGGGGGGCGCGAAATCACTGCTTTGAAAATCATTTATCTAGAAAACAGAAATTTTGAAAAGTTCTAAATACATATTGAAAAAGTAGCATTTATGACACAAGAGATACTGAGATAGAGGGAAAGAGAGATCTGGGTGATAGGCAGAGTTTAAAGAAATGAAAATACATTATGAGAAAAATAAGGTCGTTTCAGAAACAGTAAAGAGGTAAATCAACACTGCAGAGAGAAGGCAAAGGAAAAAGACAAAGGTGTGAATACTTCAATGTGATGACAAATAAAAACAGAAGGAGAAAACCATCCCATGGGTAATTGGTGTTCTTTAAAAAGAAACTAATTCAAATTGTGCAAAACAAATAATCAAAGGCAAAATTGGAGAAACATTCTGAGTTGAAGACTGGAATCTGCAGCTTACAAGGGGGCTCATGAAGTATTAATGGAAAGAAAACAGTCTTAATGAAACCTGGTAATGTACTTGGATATCAAAAATGAACATAACACCAACCACAAAAACATCACACAGGTATAATGTGGGACAAACAATAATAAATAAAAGAGTCTATCCACAGGAGGAAAATAATTACACCTGCCTTGGACTTCTCTACAGCACTAAACTCCAGAAGAACATGGAGCAAACTTTTCAGTATTTTGACAGAAAGTTTTGTGACTATGTCCATGCACTCTTTTGTGTTATTTCCCTAAGACCTGGCTTATAGTAAGCAATTAATAAATATTTGTTAATTGAATTAAGAGGCAATATCAGAAAAACAAACAACCCAATCCAAAAATGGGTAGAAGACCTAAATAGACATTTCTCCGAAGAAGATATACAGATTGCCAACAAACACATGAAAGAATGCTCAACATCATTAACCATTAGAGAAACTCAAATCAAAACTACAATGAGATATCATTTTACACCGGTCAGAATGGCCATCATCAAAAAATCTACAAACAATAAATGCTGGAGAGGGTATGGAGAAAAGGGTACCCTCTTGCACTGTTGGTGGGAATGTAAATTGACACAGCCACTATGGAGAACATTATGGAGGTTCCTTAAAACACTAAAAATAGAACTACCATACAACCCAGCAATCCTACTACTGGGCATATACCCTGAGAAAACCATAATTCAAAAAGACACATGCACCCCAATGTTCATTGCAGCTCTATTTACCATAGCCAGGACATGGAAGCAACCTAAGTGTCCATCAACAGATGAATGGATAAAGAAGGTGTGGCACATATATACAATGGAGTATTATTGAGCCATAAAAAGAAATGAAATTGAGTTATTTGTAGTGAGGTGGGTGGACCTATAGTCTGTCAAACAGAGTGAAGTAAGTCAGAAAGAGAAAAACAAATACTGCATGCTAACACATATATATGGAATCTAAAAAAAAAAAAAAATGGTCATGAAGAACCTAGGGGCAAGGTGGAAATAAAGATGCAGACCTACCAGATAAGGACTTGAGGATACAGGGAGGGGGAAGGGGAAGCTGGGACAAAGAGAGAGAGTGGCATGGACATATATACACTACCAAATGTAAAATAGATAGCTAGTGGGAAGCAGCCGCATAGCACAAGGAGATCAGCTTGGTGCTTTGTGACCACCTAGAGAGGTGGGATAGGGAGGGTGGGAGGGAGGGAGATGCAAGAGGGAAGAGATATGGGGATATATGTATATGTATAACTGATTCACTTTTTTATAAAGCAGAAACTAACCCACCATTGTAAAGCAATTATACTGCAATAAAGATGTTAAAAAAAAATCTATAAGCTTTAGAAAGCCAAAAAAGAAAGAAGGAATAGTAGAGAAAGCCTTTTCAAATCACTAGTGTACTGTAAACCCACTGAATTTTAAACAAGAAATATGAGTTTTACTTATTAGGTAGTAATTAGTGCACCTGTTTTTCAACTAATCGTTATTAATATTCTTAGCTTTTTGTTGTCCAAAAGAATGTAATATGATTTTCATTCCATTCATGTTATTGAAATAATCAAACGTTGTTTCTTGTCAGTATGCTACAGTCATTGATTAGTTCACCCAAAATCTGGGAAGTTTTTTGATAACCCATCAGTTAAATACTACTAACATAACATCCAAAGTATATCCTCAATAAGTTCCCTTTTCATCAACTCTGCTATCAACCAATTCAACACCATCATCTCTCACCTGGGATGTGACATATTCTGAGTGATTTTCCTGCTTCCACTCACCCTCTCTCTTTACCCCACTCCTACACAACCCCACATCACAATCTATAAGGCTTTACACAAACACTTCCTTGTCCATACCTCTGCACTTAACTCTCACCTGTAACATGCTAATTTGGTCCTACCTCAGGACATTTACATTTGCTCTTTCCTCTGTCTGGGACACTTTGATCTATGCTCAAATTCCATTTCCATGACCACCATTTATAAAACAGCATATATTCCCATCACTTTCCATCCCTTTACCTTATTTTATTTTTCATAGTACTTAAACTATTTTTGGACAGTGTCTTGTTTATTATCTTTCCCCCAAAAAAACTCCTTGAGAGCAGGGGCCTTGTCCATCTTATCCACTGCTATCTGTCAAGAACAAAGGCTAATTCTAAACACACAGTTGGACATTCCATATATCTTGAGTGAATGAATGAAGGACTAAATGAATGAACGAATGTCAGAGCAAAGGAGACCATTTGGTTAGACTCTATACTCATACTCACAGCCAGCTACTCAGAAGGTTTGAAAGTATTATTCAAAAATGCAAACTAGCTTCTTTTATTTACCTTCTTTTTCTTAATTTTTAGTGTTCAGGGTATAGAGATATTTTATAACAGGGGTTCTGCCAGAAGAACCTGAAGGAGTAACTTGGATTCTAGAAGGCGGAGGCAGGGGATAGGTTCAAGGTGACACAAGATGAGCACATTTAGTAAAGTCTTCATTACTTCTCGTATCTGCCTTATGAAACAGGTGTGTGCTGGTAGCATTTGTGATGCTGAAAATTCACTTCTTTTTAACAATGTTACTTCCATTTAGCCATAAGTTTCCAAAGAATAATTGACTGGAGAGAGAGAGAGAGAGGAAGAAAGAGGAGAGGAGAAGTAGAAGAAGAAAGGAAAGGAAGGAAGGAAGGAAAGAAGGGAGGTGAGAAGAGAAGAGAAGGAGAAAAGAGAAAAGAAAAGTTCTATTTCAACAGCTGGATCAAATTAGAAAACCAAATGAAATTCTATGGGTTGGGTTCTGAAACCAGAAAACTGCAGTTGTGGTAAAACACCACATTATTTTCAGCAAGCAAAATGAGGGAAAATCACATCTGTTGTACTGGGTTCTATAGATGTTGGTGAGTTAGACCTATACCTTAGGGGACAGGCCTCAGGAATTCTGATCGTTACTGATGAAACAGAAAATTAGAGTTAATGAAGTTTAAGAACAGTCACCTAAAAGATTCCTTTTTGCAAACTGAGCCAGGGTTTTTTTGAGGTTGGCTTGTGTTTACATGAAGCATAATGTCTGAAAAGCCTCCTTTGGTCATCAGACGGTACATTTATTTAAAACTATATTTTTGAGGTGAGGCAATGCTTTCTGAGTACCCAGAGTACTTTCTTCAAAACAAATACGGGGGGCTTCCCTGGTGGTGCAGTGGTTGAGAGTCCGCCTGCCGATGCAGGGGACATGGGTTCGTGCCCCGGTCCGGGAGGATCCCGCATGCCGCGGAGCGGCTGGGCCCGTGAGCCATGGCCTCTGGGCCTGCGCGTCCGGAGCCTGTGCTCCACGGTGGGAGAGGCCACAACAGTGAGAGGCCCGCGTACCGCCAAAAAAAAAAAAAAAAACCAAATACGGGCATAAAATGAGGGAAGATGTTCTTGACAAAATGTATCATAATATTTTTCACATTATTTATAATAAAAATGTGAATAAATTCATAACATATATAATTTAAATTTTTATTTTATCTTTTCTCAAATTTGAAATACAAATTTCATTTCAAAAAGCTATTATAATTGTCAAAGTATAAAAATTAAACGAAAAGTTTTCAAGCTTTTATCCAAAATGCCCACATATGTTTGACAGTCAAACTCTTCACTTTATTTCTGGTTGGGATAAGAATACATAAATAAGATCATAATTACAAAAAATACCCATAAAATAATGAATTCTGCATCTGCATTTAGGAATTATTCATTATTAGGAATTGCTTCTTAGTAAGATGATTATTTTGATACTAAGTTGTGTAAAATTATGAGACTAGAGATAAAGATATCTTTGTTCAAGGAGATAATTGTGTCAGTGATTTCACTTTAATATTTCATTGTTAGGTATGTATGCTGATGCAAGGCCATACAGCTCTGTATCACTTCAAAGAGAGATTAGGAAATTACATATTGCACTTTTACTGATTTATCTGAATAAAAGTGTTTCCTCTTTATTACATAATATTGGTATAATTTTAGTAATGTATTATATTTCATTACATGAGTTTACCATATAATCACTTACACATGCTTTTTGCTCCTCTAATTTAGAATTTTGTCCAACTTTCTATGACTCTAAAATAATACATAACATTGAAAAAATTATGTAGGGTTGAAAAACTTATTGTTCTGATTATAAATCACTTAATATTTTGATATCTAGATATGGGGATTACTGGATCAATGGCTTTGAACATTTCATTACATTTGCCAATGAAAAAAATTTTCTTAATGTTATTTCATAGGTCTAAAATGGTAACTGATTTTCTCTGCTTACTATTACTTTTGTTGTTGTTTTTTTACCTAGTTATACTTTACTGACTTCATTATAATGATAAAGATTGTAAAGTCCAAAGAAGTTAAAAAACTGCCCCAGGGAGAAAAAAAAACAGCAAATCAGTGAAAGAACTAATCCCACCACCTGTCCACAAGTTCTGTATTCTTTATCATTTGCACGCCAACTTAGTGTTGATGGCATGTTTTAAATTGGCAGTGAGAGACTGTTAAATCTGTGAGACTCATAGTATGAATATTTCTGAAGCACAAATTGATTGAGAAGTGAAAGTTTAAAGACTCTACTGTGAGGCAAAAGGAACAAACTTAAATGCTTTCATGACACAGCCTAAGAAGTGTGGGGAGATTCGGATATCTCCCAGACTTTTGGAAGACCTCACATAATCCCGGAACTACCTCCATTATGGTTTAATTCTTAAACGATATTCATCAGACTCCAAATCGAATTCAGAATCCTTTGGCATATATAATATTTTAGCTGTGAGTAGATTAAACCATGATCTTCATGTATTTGTTCATTCATTCAACAAATATTTAAACTCCTACTCTGTGCAGAACTTTGTGATAGATGCTGGAGATTTTACGGTGAAAAAAACAACATAAAAAGCAAGTATGATCTCACTCCATTGAGGAATACACACACACACACACACACACACACACACACACACACACTCACACACACACACAGAGTAAGCAGAAAAATAAATAAAAGGCAAATTGTAATAGGTGCTATTGAAGCAGAGCAGGACACTATGGTCTTTGTCTGCAGAAAAACTTTAATAAGTTTAATCAGAAAAATGAGAAAATGCAGAACAGAAGCAAAGGAAAGCAGTCAAAGAAGACCAAATATTAATAGTTTAGTCATTAAGCATAGTCAAAGACTTTTAGTTCCTCCTCAAGGGCTATAGATAATATTCTGAGCCATGTCCTGTGAGCTGTCTTATAGATACTAAAACCCCCACGAGGAGGAAGTTAACTACATGATGACCAGACTATAGCCATGACATAAGCTGCCACAATTCCGAGAGCTGGCCTCAAAGAAATGGGAACAAATAGATCCTGGAACTGAAGATTAACTGTACTTAAAACAATCAAGATGACACTGATCTGAACACTGCATGACCAACATCAAGAGGACTGTCAGAGCTGACTGTGCCGTTTCTGCATGTAGACACTGCCTCTGCCTACAAAACCTCTTGCCCACTGATTGTCATTGGGGGAGTTGGCCTTTGGACAGGAGTCTGCCCTCCCTCCTGGTTGCTGGCCTCCAAAGTAAAGCAAACTTTCCTTTTGACCAACTTTGCCGCTGTATTGGCTTTAGAACAATGAGCAGCCAAATCCCACTTTCAATAACATTATGACAGAAACAAAAGAGTAACTGAGACAGACAGCCTGCTGAGAGAAAAGCCCTAGGGCTTACATGTACCATGTACAGTGGAAGAATCCAAATTGAGTTGGGGGTGGTCGTGAGGGGTGGTGAGAGAATGAGTATCCAAAGGGAAATGGAAAACATGAGACAGTATCTCCTCTTTCAGGGATGGTGGAGCTGAAAAGTCAAGGAATTTAGAGGCAGATGTCCTGTTTCTGAGGCCTGATTTTCTTCATCTTTAACACAGACTTAATAATTTGTATTTCACTGAGTTTTAACAAGGATCAGTTCAAATAATATACATGAAAGGGCTCTCTATATTGTAAATAACTAAAACGTTAATGATCTTTATTACCTTTGTCAAGAATGGTAAATGGTGAATTTCTCTAGATACCACTACCATGAAAGACTCTTTTAAGAAATAAGGAATTAAAACAAACTGCTTATGGAGCTCTGCATATACAACGAGATGTATTTAGAGAGACCTGATTAGATCTGGTGTTTTAGAGTGACTGTCTTCAAACACATAATAATGTCTTAGACATATTTCACCACTTCAGTTGTAAAGATTCCTATATTAGTGGAAGAGGGAGACCTTGGAATTTCATTTAGGAAGAAAGTAACATTTGGAATTGAGGAAGGGAAGCAGAGGGCTCAAATTCAACCACATGTTAGCCCTATTTGAAAAATGCTTACTTTGCCTTTCTTTTCTTTTTCTAAGGAATGTTCTCCAAATATATACTATAATGGTATTCCTTAAGAAGTATCATATATAAAAGCTAATAAAATTGAAGTAGTGAATCTAAAAGTAATGGTACACTCCCTTCCTTTGTTTACTTTCTTGTTCTATTTAGTCTTCTTCTGTGTGGAAACCATATTAATTAAATGTATATACAGTAAGTCCCCTACATGCCAATGAGTTCCATTCTGAGAACTCGTTTGTAAGTCCAATTTATTTGTAAGTCCAACAAAGTTAGCCTAGATACCCAACTAACACAATTGGCTATACAGTACTATACTGTAATATTATAATATTTTTCACACAAATAATACATAAAAAACAAACAAAAAATAAAGAAAACATTTTTAATCTTACAGTACAGTACCTTGAAAAGTACAGTAGTACAGCACAACAGCTGGCATACAGGGGCATACAGGGACATCTTTGAAAGTTCACAACTTGAAGGTCCGTATGTAGGGGAATTACTGAACATGTTTTTATATATACATACATTACATATATACATATACACATTTACTTTACATTATTTATATTTATATATGTAAAATAACATAATTATAAAATATGTAAATATATATTAATATATATTCACATTATGTATATATTTACGTTATATATAAAACAACAGCAGGTGTTGCGTTTATCACAAAGTAATCATAGGAGAAGTAAAGGGAAATATAACTGGGAAGTAGGCAGGAAAATGGGGAAGGAAGGAGTCGGTGTTAGGAAGGATTCTGATAAAATTCATGGACAAAATGATATTAGAAATTTGGTACTCATATTGGGATTAGTATTTTCAGCGGTTGTGATCCATGATCCAGCACAACCACATAACTGTTTTTCTCTTAGATATTCATCTTTTTTTTTCCAAAGTGGCAAAGTGAGATATGACTCATTTAGGGACTCTACTCTGAGTCATGACTGTGGTGATCACAGAAATAAATGCAGACTTGTGAGTCCTCACACCCTCCTTTCTGAGACTGGTCGCCCAGACTAGTATACAACAACACTTCTGGGAAGAACAACCCACATGCCCACAAGGAAATGTCTCAGTGTACTTTTTAAGTTACTCCCAAGTCTATTCCCAGAAAGGACATTAAGCAGACCAGGAATAAATTTATTATAATTTTATTTTCCCTGATTCCAAGGGAGTATTAAATACACAATTTGGCAATGTATAACAGCTGAATCATGCTACTAAAAGTCATATCTCAACTCACCTTCCTAGCTGGATAATAAAAGCTAAAAAATAAAAAGTCTAATTGTCTAATGTTAGAGTATAAATTAGGAGATACTATGTGATGTGGCTATAATTGATTTTTTAAAAATTATGATCAAACATATTAGAAGTCATGGATCTAAAGAGCACAAATTTCTTCTAATCAAACATCCTTGGAGATTTAATTTAAATGAACCCATAGTTCCCCAAAATGTTTTAGAAGCTGTTGTAGGCAAAATAGTGGTTTCTCAAGGATGTAGACATCCTCATTCCCAGAAACTGTGAACATATTCCTTTCCATGGAATGGCAATGAGGATTTAAGGTAGTTGACAGAATTAAGAACACTACTCAGTTGACCTTAAAATAGAAGATTGCCCTTGTTTATCTGGGTGGGCCTCATGGAATCACAGGGTCCTTAAAAGTGGAAGAAGGAGTCAGAAAAGTTAATGTCAGAGTGATGTAACATGATGTGACTGTGATGTGATGTGAGAAAGACAAAACTGACCACTGCCGGCTTTGAAGATGGTGGACTTAAGAGACCAAAAAAAGTGATGTCTCCAGAAGCTGGAAAAGGCAAGGAAATGAATTCTCTCTTAGAGCCCCCCCAAAATGTAGTCTTGCTGACACCTTGATTTTAACCCAGTGAAACTCATTTTGGATTTCTGAGCTTCAGAACTGAAAGATAATATATTTGTGCTGTTTTAAGGCACAGAGTGTGTGATCATTTATTACAGCAGCAACAGGAAAACGGATTCTGAAACTCATCTAAGTCCCTTCTTGACCGCCCTCACTCTTCTCTGGCCTTGGTTCTATTACTGCAGTGATTGCAGAGACAACCACCCAAGCAGGGATTTGTTTGGGAGTCATAGCCAAACATCAGGAAGTTACTCAAAGCCAGCCAGAGATGGTAAGAGATGAGCATCATAGAGGATTGATGGGCACACAATCCACCCCAGAGATAAGAGGCCACAAACTCAGGAGCCACAATCTCCAGTGCAGGAGTTCATCAGTGAAGATACCAAGGAACAAAAGAACCACCATACCAATCCTAGTAGCTGCTCCTTCCCTTCATCAGCCCCTGTAACCAGGAAGATATATTAAGTTCCACACCCAGATTCCATCCTGTAGAAGATAATGTTGAGGGAGTTAAACTCTGGAAAGCTAAAGAGACAATCTAAATTGAAAGAGACTATTTAAATAGATAGAGACTAACAAAATGTCAACTACTAAGCTCAGATGTCCTACCATCTAGTGTTGGTGGAAGGGAGATTAAACAAAAAATTTAAAAAATAAGTACTGTAATTTTCTTTGTCCATCTGAATTCCATGCATCAATTTTCAATCAACACAAAATGAATAAATATTCCATGACTAACTAGCTTCTAGATTTGCCAGGGCCTATGTCTGGACCAATAGGAATATTCCTGAAGACCCTGAGTCTTTTAACATCTTCTCTCCTCAAATTTGCATTATTAATAGACTGAATAGATAGTCATGAAGAAAGCTATGATGAAGTCTTCGCTTCCTCTATGGGTCTTTCTGATTAACTAATCCTGAACTTCCTCCATTGGAGTCACACGTTTTTCACTTAAAAAAAAAAAAAAGGCAGAGACATTCTCTCCCTAAGACAACTGATAAGGCACAGGAATTTCGAAGGGGCTGTTTAATTAGCACAGGGGACTATAAGAAATCAGGCTTTTGGAATCTAAGGTCCTGAGGAGAAGATCATTTCAATGGTACAAAGTACAAATAATACAATCAGAATATTTATAACTGTCTTACACTTATTGTACAATAGCACAAAATAGTACAAATGCCTGATATTAGCCTAAGGCCTCCAAACTTAGGGTGATGGTATCTTCCACTATACAGAGAAGCAAACATAGAGAAATGAGGGGAATCCAAACCTTGGATAGCCTACTATATAGAGAAGCAAAAATAGAGGAATGAATAGAACATAACTTACTTTCATCTGATTATCGTAATTACTTTCGATGTTTGTTAAAAATGTAAATGTCATAGTACACACATTCAATTAGGATCTCCAAGAGACATTTCTTGGGAATCTGTATTTTTTTTTAAAGTTCCTTGAATGATTTCAATCAACAACCAACTTTGGAAATCATTAATTTATTTCAAAATTTGAGTTATGGACAAATCTAACTAGAGAAGGCAAAAAACATGATTTTTTTTAATACAGAAATATTTAAATCAACAAATCATTGCCAAGATTACTGTAATGGATCTGCCCCATTTTCTTCTTGGAAACTTTAGAAAGACTTTTATTAACATGGTAATTTCATTGTTGTGCAAAGGAAGAAATTGGGCATCGGTTGGAATATAATAGATTTGGATGAGTGTCTAAAAATATATATTCTGCAGATGGGAAGCTTAGAAGTACACTAGAGTTTTCAATATTGAAGTAATTATCCTAAAAAACTTTGTGGTTTATGAATAAGTCAACTACAACTTATATTTTAAAACCCCAGAGCTATTTTCTAAAATTCTTTTCTGAATCTTAGGGGAAACCATATAGCCTTGGAAAATGTGTATCATCTGAAAGTCTATTAACTACTTAATCTTACAGGTCAACCATTTCCTTGCACATGTAATAGAGGAAGGATATTTGGAATGAAGGGTAGATATTACATTTCATGACCAAAGCTTTCAACATTAAAATAATGAGTACTTATACCATCTGCTGTTAGAAGTCAATTTGTTTTTAGTGGAACCTGTTTTATAATGAGTCAATATGATGTCATTTTCAAAACATGACTTTGGTACTAAAAATACGCTTCAGGATTATTTAAGTTTTCAAAAACTTTATAGTCATACAATATGCCTCTCATACAATATGCCTCCTGGACTCCTAGGAAAGTGTTCATTTTTAAAAAGGTTAAGACAAAAATATTTTTAATCTTTTATGCTATTTGTGCATAGTTAAACCCTTGTTTAATTTAGCTCCTTGGAAAACGATATGTTCTGAACCATCATAGAGTTAATCAGAAGAAAAAGGAATTTATTTTGAACTTTCAGTGTATATACAGACCTTCTATTCATGAATTCCGTCATAGGAAAGCAGTTGATTCCCAAAATTATAGGCTTCTTCCACCCTTCATACCTTTCAAAAGCTTTCCCTCTGTCCGGAATTATGTGAACTATTCTCCCCTTGGCTAACCCCAGCTCATCCTTCACTGTAAAGGTTCATCTTGATTTTCACTTCCCAATGTAAAATCTTCTTCAATCAATCAGGCATGGTTCAGCTGCTGCTACTCTCTCTTATTCTTCCCTCTGTAGAAGCATTTGCCATACAGCGTCATAACTGCATGCTTATTTGCGTCTTTTCCACCTCGACTCTGTGCTTCGTGAGGACAGGGGGCTGGTCTGTAGTGCAATATGGTGCCTAAGTCTTTATAGATAGTTATGTGTGGACCAATACATTAATAATTTGGTTGGTATTTATGTGTGGACCAATAAATGAATAATTTGGTTTTCCCTCAAGAGGCAAATCAGAATTTTTCTGTCTTACACTCATTGTATAGGTTTGTATTGATTTTAATTTGAATTGCATATTGAAGAGTAGCTCCATAAGATTTTTTTTCAGTGCTTACAGTCTTTAAAGTTCTTAATTAAGTTCCAGCTACAGACATTAGAAGGAAATATTTTTATGCAGTTAACTCATTCTTTGATTATACTGAAATTATATGTACTAAGTTCTATCCATTTCCATGGCCACCTCTGTAGTTCAAGTCATCATCTTCAATTCTTGTCTGGACTAATGCTGCTGTGTCCAATTTGGCCTTTCGGGTTCCTCTTGTCACTCAATTACCTACAATTATTAGCATCCCAAAGCACTTGAATGAAAATCTAAAATGTATAGTATGGACTGTGACGACCTACATAACCTGGTCATCATTACATAACCAATTGCAATTTCCATGCCACTAAACTACCCAGCTTTTATCATCGACCCCTCGTTAAAAAATTCTGAAATCTCTGCACTAAACACTCTTTGCTCCACTTCTTCATATTTTCCTACCCAGTTTAAATATTTGTTTATCCAACAGGCAGTCTTTCTCTGCTTTCCAATGCTTGTAGTCTCTTTCATTACATCTTATTAGTTTACCTTATAATACTTTTGATAAGTTGTATTTTTAATTTGTTTTTGCATGTTTAATGTAAATATTAGTATAAATATTAATAAGTTATGTCTATTTTTATATGTTTTAGCTTACCAAAATAAACCACTGTATGCTTACAATGTTCTAAGTAATGTATTAACTCATTTAATCCTTTTACCATCACCCATGATGGTGGTAATTAATTCTATTCTACAAAAAGGGAAAATGAGATTTAAAGGGTTTAAATACATAGAGTTTATATACACAGAGTTAGTTGCAAAGCAGACAACAGAAGAGACAGAAGCAAAGATTCCCATCTCAGGGAATTTGCTGCTCCTACACTATGCACCACCTTCTATGTCACTCTCTTTTGTACATGCTGGAAGTGGTGGACCTCCATAACAGTAATAATAGCTAACAATCATTGAGTGTTTACTGTCTGCAAGAAATTTTTCTAAAAGTTATACATGCATAACTCATTTAAGGTCATGAGTAAAGCTTTGCAAAATAGGCACCATGACCTTTCCAATTTTAAAGATAAGCAAACTGAGGCAGAATGAATTGCTCAAAATGAATCAGCAGATATGTTATAGAACACTCTTAACTGCTAGAACGTATTGGGTAAACACACACACACACAGATTAATAAGGGATAGAAGGCGGCAGAATGCCTGATGTCATCACGTTTTTATGCTTAGTTGTCATAATATAATCTTGATGTATTTTAAAAAATTTTTGTATTTGAAATGATTATTATACTTCTTCCTATTTTACTCCACTTAAATCCAATTAATATCTATAATCATGATATACATTATATTAGACATATATAAACTGTAACAGCTGGCAGACATGCTTCACATACAGTGGCTTGTATCTGTCTTGTGAGCTTTAAAGGACATGTCAGAGAAACTTCTAGGTTGAAACTTTGAACTTAAAAAAAAACTATAATGTCATGAGCACATTCCTTGTGCTTTACCTACTTTCATGAAAAATAAAGGGAAGTTAAATTCTTGCTTATCCTGTACAAAAAAATCGAAATCCATATCAGCACTGTAAATGATAGTATTTTTGTATCTTCTAGGTTCAGTTGGTTCAGTAATAGAGAAAAGATAATCTGGAGAAAACTAGACCTGAAAAAAAGATTAAAAATAAACTATTTAAAGTTCTCCGGTGGTTAGAGTGGAATCATATTCCACCATGATTCTGTCATGGCATGGAGTTTTCAAAAGTTAATTAATTTACTGTATAGATTCAGTTAAAAGCTAGATATTCACAGTTACAAAAAACCACTTAGATAAATGCTAAGACAATCTATCCTTGGATGTCAAAATACAATATTGTAAAGATGTCAACTTCTCCTCGGTTGAGTTATAAAAATCAGTGTGACCTCATTCAAATCCAACAGTATTGTTTTTGCTATAAAAATGTAAATGAGAATCCATCTGAAAAAATAGACAAGTTGAGAACAACAAGGAGTATTCTTGAAAAGTATTTCATTCACTCAACAAACATATATGAAGGACCTGTGCCAACCCTAAGGGACCAATAAGGTCCTTATTCTTGTGGAAATGATAGTTATAAAATACATTGCTAAAAAATCAACAAACAACCTAAGATAATTCCAGAGAGTGGTAAATGCAACAAACGATGATATGTTAAAGCAATAGAGAATAAGTGAAGGCAAGTCCCTGACCCCCTCAGTTTGGGTGGTAGAAAGCCTGTCTGAGGCAGCTGAGACCTAAGTGATGAGCAGCCCACAAGGAAAAGGTCTCAGGCAGTAGTTCTCAAAGTGTGGATCATGAACCTCAAGACTTTCAGAGAGTTCACAGTGTAAAAATTATTTTTATGATAACATTAAGATGTTACTTGCATGTTTCACATTAATTATCTCAGAAGTGAAAAGCATTTTTTCAGAGGCAACATGACATGTGGTATTGTCGTTCTGTTGGCTAATAGACTACTTGCTTGTGTTTACTTGTGCTTTCTAGAATTTTCTATAGTCATACGGATAGAGTATGAATGTTTTTTTTTTTCCAGTACGCAGGCCTCTCACTGCCGTGCCCCCCCCACAACCGCGGAGCACAGGCCCCGGACGCGCAGGCCCAGCGGCCATGGCTCACTGGCCCAGCCGCTCCGCGGCATGTGGGATCCTCCCGGATTGGGGCATGAACCCGTGTCCCCAGCACCGGCAGGCAGACTCTCAACCACTGCGCCACCAGGGAAGCCCGTGTGAATGTATTTTTAGAAATTAATCTAGCTTGTTCTCACTAACAATACTGTTCTCCTGCTATTTCTCTTTGTTTACACCTGCTATCCTTTCTCTATGTAGCTGTTATTCAGTAAATATTTTGAAATCCTCAAATTGTGTGTCTATAAAAGTGAACAAAAAGAAAGTAATTATACTTTGTGGTCTTGTTTTGCAATAATACTTAAAAATATTGTTTTTCAAAAATGTTTCTAAATTTTAAAATTTTGTCTAAAATTATTAGTATTTTGAAATGTTTTATTCTATGATGCAATAAAAATCAATATATTCTTCCTGGGATTGCACATGTCAATCCCAAACCCCCAATATGTCCCTTCCCTCACCTTCCCCCCCGTAACCATAAGTTTGTTCTCTAAGTCTGTGAGTCTGTTTCTGTTTTGTAAATAAGTTCATTTGTATCATTTTCTTAAAGATTTCGCATATAATCGATATCATATGATATTTGTCTTTCTCTGTCTGACTTACTCACTTAGTATGATAATCCCCAGGTCCATCCATGTTGCTGCAAATGGCATTATTTCATTCTTTTTAACAGCTGAGTAATGTTCCATTGTGTATATGTGCCACATCTTTATCCATTACTTTGTCGATGGACATTTAGGTAAAATAATACAAATTGGAAAAGAAGAAGTAAAACTGTCACTGTTTTCTGATGACATGATACTATACATAGAGAATCCTAAAAATGCCACCAGAAAACTACTAGAGCTAATCAATGAATTTGGTAAAGTTGCAAGATACAAAATTAATGCACAGAAATCTCTTGCATTCCTGTACAATAATGATGAAAAATCTGAAAGAGAAATTATGGAAACACTGCCATCTACCATTGCAACAAAAAGAATAAAATACCTAGGAATAAATCTACCTAGGAAGACAAAAGACCTGTATGCAGAAAACTATAAGACACTGATGAAAGCAATTAAAGATGATACCAACAGATAGAGAGATATACCATGTTCTTGGATTGGAAGAATCAATATTGTGAAAATGACTATACTACCCAAAGCAATCTACAGATTCAATGCAATCCTTATCAAATTACCAATGGCATTTTTTACAGAATTAGAACAAATCATCTTAAAATATGTATGGAGACACAAAAGACCCCGAATAGCCAAAGCAGTCTTGAGGGAAAAAAACAGAGCTGGAGGAATCAGACTCCCTGACTTCAGACTATACTACAAAGCTACAGTAATCAAGACAATATGTAGGGAGGGTGGGAGGGAGGGAGACACAAGAGGGAAGAGATATGGGAACATATGTATATGTATAACTGATTCACTTTGTTATAAAGCAGAAACTAACACACCATTGTAAAGCAATTATACCCCAATAAAGATGTTAAAAAAAAAAAAAAAGACAATATGGTACTGGCACAAAAACAGAAACATAGATTAATGGAACAAGATAGAAAGCCCAGAGATAAACCCACACACATATGGTCAACTAATCTATGACAAAGGAGGCAAAGATATACAATG